>NC_133327.1:386402681-386655701 GCF_042186555.1 Aquarana catesbeiana
CTAATAATAAGTAAAAATGTCCGGACCTACCCACCAGTCGTGAAAAAAATGTTTTGGAACCTAAAATAATTTTTAGGTCCTATAGATACAAAAATAATTCAATGTTTCATATTTTCATAATATTAATAAGTACGTTGGTACTTATCTATAGCAATATCAAATCTTGTTTGACAACTATAGAAAAGACTTGAAGCTGATGTATTCATTGAGTCTTGGGTATCTTGTAGCGTTGAGGCTATGGATCCATCTAGTTTCTAACTGTAACAGAGTATGGTCAATACTGCCACCTCTCACATGTATAGGTACATGTTCAAGGGCGGTAAATTTAATCATATTGATGTCAAAATTGTGTTCAAGCCCAACATGGCGACTAACAGCAGTAGTCATAAGGTCATAAGGCGTTTGAAAATAGTAGTATAAAAAAATAAAAAATAAAATAGAAACTAGTAGTGGTATGATCCTTTATACAGTGGGGGCGGAAAGTATTCAGACCCCCTTACATTTTTCACTCTTTGTTATATTGCAGCCATTTGCTAAAATAATTTAAGTTGATTTTTTTCCTCATTAATGTACACACAGCACCCCATATTGACAGAAAAACACAGAATTGTTGACATTTTTGCAGATTTATTAAAAAAGAAAAACGGAAATATCACATGGTCCTAAGTATTCAGACCCTTTGCTCAGCATTTAGTAGAAGCACCCTTTTGATCTAATACAGCCATGAGTCTTTTTGGGAAAGATGCAACAAGGTTTTCACACTTGGATTTGGGGATCCTCTGCCATTCCTCCTTGCAGATCCTCTCCAGTTCTGTCAGGTTTGATGGTAAACGTTGGTGGACAGCCATTTTTAGATCTCTCCAGAGATGCTCAATTGGGTTTAAGTCAGGGCTGTGACTGGGCCATTCAAGAACAGTCACGGAGTTGTTGTGAAGACACTCCTTCGTTATTTTAGCTGTGTGCTTAGGGTCATTGTCTTGTTGGAAGGTAAACCTTCGGCCCAGTCTGAGGTCCTGAGCACTCTGGAGAAGGTTTTCGTCCAGGATATCCCTGTACTTGGCCGCATTCATCCTTCCCTCGATTGCAACCAGTCGTCGTGTCCCTGCAGTTGAAAAACACCCCCACAGCATGATGCTGCCACCACCATGCTTCACTGTTGGACTGTATTGGACAGGTGATGAACAGAGGATATAGTCATAAGCTTCTCAAAAAAGCATACAACAAAGCCTCTAAACGAGATAGATAGGATCTCATTTTTTCCACCAAACCCAAGAATGTTGAGCAACCAGTAAGAATAATTACACAATATTCCAGACATTATGTACAATTACAAGATATTTTAACAAAATTCTGGCCTTTACTGTTGGCAGGCACTTCTGCCAAAAAGTATATTAAATCTCATCCTGAAATCACCTATTGGCGGGCACCCTCTCTCAGGGACCGATTGGTCAGAAGCCATTTCGCCCCTGGGACTGTTATTCGCCCATCTCAGTTGGGTACTTTTGCTTCCCAAAAATGTGAAGTTTGTTGATTCATTTTGAACGGTCATGTTATCTCTCTTCTCAATGGCCTTACTCATACAATTTCATAGTCGCTTGCCAAACAATTGGAGTGGTGTATTTGGCCAAATGCCTATGTGGATGCTTCTATGTAGGCAAAACCAAACGCCCATGCCTCAAATGTATAAAGGATCATACCACTACTATTTTCAAACACCTTATGAATACTGCTATTAGTCGCCATGTTGGGCTTGAACACAATTTTGACATCAATATGATTAAATTTACCGCCCTCGAACATGTACATGTGAGAGGTGGCGGTATTGACCGTACCCTGTTACAGTTAGAAACTAGATGGATCCATAGCCTCAATGCTACTAGATACCCAGGATGCAATGAATACATCAGCTTCAATTCTTTTCTATAGTTGTCAAACAAGATTAGATATTGCTATAGATCGACGGCCAATGTACTTATTAATATTTATGAACTATGAAACATCGAATTATTTTTGTATCTATAGGACCTAATAATTATATCAGGTTCCAAAACATTTTTTTCACGGCTGGTGGGTAGGTCCGGACATATGAAGCGATGAGTTATTGTTGGTCATTATTTGTTCCTCCTTTTGACTTATCTTGGTATTACTTTTGATATTTATGCTGCATTGCTTTTTCTCTCTCTCCCTTTACCTCTCTATTGATTTTGCTTAGGTGATCGATGTTACATTTGTACAGTCCTAGTACACATATATGCCTGCGCATATCTTCTTGACTATCTATATAATCTTTTCACTGAGTTAACATGGATCTGGAAAATCATATGTTTAGATATTTGATGTCATTCTTAAAATTACTTGACTTGCCCCGTATTACATATTTACCATATTGTTTGTTATATTTCCACAAATGTTATGAACCTATTGATATTATTTGACATTTTTACATGGCTTCTGGGAACATCAGCACATACACTGGCAGGTTCACCAGTTCGGAATGTGTGGCCCACTTTTTCTCCCCTTCTCCTGATCGGTAGGCACATCTGGGGTCTCTCAGCCCTGTCCAGCCTGGTGGGTGGTGGGCCATGTGTGTGACTGCATGGACGCCCAGGGTATCTATTTCTTTTGCCCCCCGCCTGCTCTCAGTGTTTTCCATGGCCAGGTCTGCTGCACCCCCGGCTCCGCCCTGTCTCATCCCGTGTTCTGTGGGCATGGACATCATTGGTGGACTTCTATGTCCATCTCTCCCATAGGCTACGCCACTCTGCGATGCATTCCCTCTGGATGACGCCCATCGTGTCACGCTATCAATCTGTCCTGCCGCTTGGACTCCTGGGCATTGTAGGCAGGGGGAGGATATTACACTGGCACACACGCGGTGGGTATTTTCTGTCCGCGCTCGCTCTGTGACGTCAGACGCCCAATGTGGGAGGTATTTAAGGCCGGCCACTTCAGCATACTTTTGCCAGGAGAGCAGGGGCGACTGTGTATGTCTCTTGATGTTTCAGGTATTTGATGCTATCTAACTGCCTAAATCTTTCACTCTCAACTTGGTATCTTTTGGTTACATGGACAAGCACTCTCTTTAACCAATTCTTTATTGCCAGTCCATACTTTCCTTGCTCCAATCATTTAACTTTACTGGCCACATAGGTCTTTTACACTTTAATCTTAAATGCACTCTTCCCCTTTTCCTCTTATAGGCTGACTGCCCTGCTCATTGCCAGTTCAATACTATACACCTATTTGTTGCTTATAACACAGTAGATGATAATGAGTTTTGCCTTTTTATAATTATTTGTTCTCCCTCATTACAATATCACTCAGTTACATATAATGTTGAATATCTCTGAATCTGGGTTTATCCCCTTGCCTTATGTTTTCGTTATAGTGTCTAATTAAGACATTTTAGTATGAGATTGACCTCATCATCACAACATCTTTTTAGGTGCCCCTGCATTATCCTTCATATATTACTGAGCATAGTAAGTAAAAGTTGAGGCCTTGTGGCCTTTCCTATTGGACAATGATTAATGTCCAAATACAAATGTTTTAAACGTATTCCCTATTTTGTTTGTATATTGTACCCTGATTCCTCTATACCCCCTGTGGTTGTGCACAGCCTCTGTTTGGCTGGGTTGGCGGGGCCTCCTGTCTTGTGCTCTCTGACTAGGATTGGGGAAGGTGGGTATTTATCTTTGAAGCCATAACGGATGTTTTTAAATATATATATGTACTTTTATATTTATGTATACTTGTTTTCCTTTTTATATTCTATAATTGACGATAATTTCTTTGTATTTCATCAGTGCTAGAGCTGTGTTAATATTTAATTTTGACCATCTTTGCCCTTGTAGGACACCAGCTACTAGTATGAAGATAAATGCATATGCTCTGTTAATTATTTTTTATTGAACCTCTTTTCTATTTTATGTAAAAATAAAGAATTATAAAAATGTTTATTCTATATGTACATTTGATTATTTGAGCACCGCTATAATCCTATCCTCTCATTTCCACTTATTTTCAATACTCGGGATGAGGTGCATGATATATAGATAGATAGATAGATAGATAGATAGATAGATAGATAGATAGATAGATAGATAGATAGATAGATAGATAGATAGATAGATAGATAGATATATGAGTTACTCAATCCACTCCTCTGTATAAGGGAAATGTTTTTATCTGCAAAGCATCTTTCTTTACTCTACCCAGTTCTGAGATTTACCCAGATTTGCCATAGCAAACAGCTCTGTCTGGCAGTGCAGGAGGTCTATTTTTTTCCCTGTGTTTGGATAATAAAAGGAGAAGCAGAATACTGCTCCCCTTTCTGTAAAGCCTGGCACACATGGGCCAAATATTGACTGGTATTGGCCCGGTTCAACGGAAACCAGTTGATATTCAGCCCGTGTGTATGATATAAACTGCTAAATACCTTTTCTTATCAGCAGTTAGAGCAGTCTTGTGACTTCTATCAGTGTCCGGACGAGCACTGGTTAAAGCTTGTAGGAGGAGTTTTCATTCTCTACTCTGCATTAATTTCCAACTTTTATATCACCCTGGAGTTCAGCTTCAAATTTGACCTTTTTTTGTGTCCCGTCAGGTCTGCTGTAGGTATGAGGTACATTTTTACTTAAACAATAAGTACACCTTTTTAGGGTGGAACATGTAACATGTTCCCACTACTGCAGCCCCCACTCCTCTGCCTCTAGTGTCTCTTTCTGGGTTGCTGTCACTCTTTAATCACTTCCCTACCGCACATAGTGATATGATGGTGGCAGGAACACTTTGTCCCTCTGGGCCGCCATCATATGACGTCTTTTACTTCTTGAGCCTCTAGGTGGCGTCACTAGGCACCCGATGCGCATGCCCGGCGGCCGCGATGTCCGCCGGGCACCTGCGATTGCTTGTGAACACAGCAGGACCATTGATCTGTGTGTGTAAACACACAGATCCACGTCCTGTCAGAGGAGACTAGACTGATGGTGTGTTCCCAGTACAGAGGAACACCGATCGGTCTCCTCCCCTTGTCAGTCCCCTCCCCCTACAGTTAGAATCACTCCCTAGGATACACATTTAACCCCTTCCCTGCCAGTCACATTTACACAGTAATCAATGCATTTTTATAGCTCTGATCGCTGTATAAATGTGAATGGTCCCAAAATAGTGTCAAAAGTGTCCGAAGTGTCTGCCGCAATATCGCAGTCATGATAAAAATCACAGACGCCGCCATTACTAGTAAAAAAAACCAAAAAAACAATAAAAATGCCATAAATTTATCCCCTATTTTGTAGATGCTATAACTTTTGCGCAAACCAATCAATATACGCTTATTGCAATTTTTTTACCAAAAATATGTAGAAGAATACATATCGGCCTAAACTGAGTTAAAAATTTGTTTTTGTTTTTTTTTTTTTTTTTTCAAAATTATTTATTTGTATCAGAAAACCGGTTCACCGGGATATGCATAACATGGTATAGTTGCATTAACAACAATAAAGACAGTTATTCACATACAGTTATGAAATGCGGAGGTGTTGAGCTAAATAATCTGTTCAATATTACTATAAACCTTATATGATATATAACAGAGTATTAGTGTGTGTAACTTATATATTATATTCAGAGGTCATAAGTAAGGGAGCTGTCTGTTTCTTGTTCTCTATCTAGTTGTATACCCTGTTTTAGAATATGGATATTTCTGGATATAATATTCCTTTCGTGAACTATTTCCTGTCCTTTTTATATTTTGAAAAGATAGAGAGAGTAGATTATCAGCAAAGAAAAGTCAGAGTAGAAACGGATAAGTAGGGTAGGAGGGGGGGAGAAGGGGGGGTAGGGTGGGGGGGAAAGTGGAGGGGTAAGGGAGGGGAGGAGTTCGGGGATGAGGAGGGGGGGGGATCAGGGTGACAACCCACAGAGATGTCTGTGATTCTCCATTTCTAACCACCTGGTATGAAAAGGAGTTACTTGCCAAGAAGAGTTTTCCCCTCTTTGGAGTATTTGAAGATGTTCCAAAGCTGCCAGGTCTTGGAGTACTTCTCCTGTCTATTTAGGCTAGTGAGGATTAAGTCCTCCATCTGGTTTATTTCCTCGACTTTTTGATGCCAAAAGGCTATGGGTGGTGTGTGAGCGGTCTTCCAGAATGAGGGGATACATGCCTTCGCTGCGTCCAATAAATGCCTTATAATTGATTTCTTATAGGAACGGGCGGGTATGTCGGTGGCGTGCAAAAGGGAGTAAGCCGGGTCATCAGGCACTATGCGATCAGTGAATTTTTGGGTTATCTGGCGTACTTCTCTCCAGAAGATCTGGATTCGGGTGCAGAACCAGAAAATATGGATGAGCGTACCCCTTTCTTCCTGGCATCTCCAGCAGACATCAGTCGTGGAGGGGAAGATTGTTTTAAGTAGTGCAGGTGTTCTGTACCAATGTGTGAGGATTTTATAATTCATTTCCTGGATTTTGGAGCAAATAGAAGATTTATGAGTGAAGATTAAGATTTGTTGCCTTTTATTGGTAGTGAAGTTGCAATTTAGTTCTTTTTCCCATCTGGTGAGGCTATGTACCTGATAATCCCCCGGCGGTGTAATAAGCAGTTTGTAGGTAAGTGAGAGAGCGTGTGGTAGGTCCCCTGTCTCTGAACAATGAACTTCTATGGTTGTGAGGGATTGGTTAGCCTCCTGTGGTGGCGGTAGGTTACTTAAGAAGTGATGTAGCTGTAGTGCTCTGAGAAAGTCTAGGTGGAACTGTCCTTCTGGATCAGTGAGTTCCGAGAGCGTCTTCCACCTCCCCAGGGTGCTAAAGTGTGATGCTTGGTACAAACCCTCTTCTCTCAGTTTCAGAAATGTTCTATCTTGTAGTCCTGGTTGGAACTGAGGGTTACCCAATATGGGTCTGAGTGGTGAGTTACGTGAGAAGTGGGGGGAGGTATGGATCAGTTGTGAGCAAACCCGTAATGTGTTACCTATTAGCGGATGGCGTGTAATTCCCATTGGGAGGGAGGCGTGACACCATGGAGCCCTGTGCAAGGGAGTCTCACTTTGTGCCTGCTCAAGTCTTGTCCATAATTTGGTGTTTGTGTGGCGGCACCAATCAATGAGTCTACTCAGGTGGGTCGCTCTATAGTAAGTTTGAAGATCTGGCATCGCCAGGCCCCCATTGAGCTTAGGCAATGTGAGGATTCTCCGGTGTAGACGCGGTTTCTTCCCCGCCCAAAGGAAATGTGTGAAGGCTGTTCTCACCTGGTTAAAGTAGTCTACTGGAATGCGTATTGGGATGGCCTGCATGATATATAAGAATTTGGGTAAGATCGACATTTTGAGAATGCTACATCGACCGAACCAGGAATGTAAACCGCTGCCCCATTTGACTAGTAGTTGTTTGACCTTATTTAAAAGGGGTGGAAAGTTGAGTTTGTATAGCTGGGAAAGTTTCTGGGGTATTTGCGTGCCCAAGTACTTCAGGGCTGTGGATGTCCATTTAAAGTGGAAGCTGGATTGGAGGTGTGGGATTTGAGTTTGGGGGATTCCTACACCCATCGCCTCAGACTTGCTGAAGTTAATCTTCAGGTTAGCTAGTTGTCCATAAGTGTGGAATTCTTTCATAAGGTTAGGGAGCGAGGTGATGGGTTTTGTAAGGGAAAACATCAAGTCATCTGCATATGCGGATACTTTGAATTGTTCCCTGTCGGTTTCTACTCCTGAGATGTTGGGATTAAGCCTGACGTGGCATAAGAAGGGTTCCAGGGATAGTGCGAAGAGCAAGGGCGATAGTGGGCAACCTTGACGAGTCCCGTTCGTAATTGGAAAAATCTTGGACACTACCCCATTAGCCCAGACTCCTGCTGTTGGGTTCAGGTAGGCCGCAGTAACCCAATTTAACATTTTGTCTCCTAGTCCGATGTGTCTCAATGTTGCGAACATAAATTGCCAGCTAACTCGGTCGAAAGCCTTTTCGGCGTCTGTCCCGAGGAACACGCATGGGGTTTTAGTGCTGTTTGCGATATGAAGTAGATTAAGGACTTTAGTCGTGTTGTCCCTGGCCTCTCTCGTCGGTACAAAGCCTACCTGGTCTAAATGTATAAGCGAGGGAAGGTGTTGTTGGAGCCTTGTGGCGATGATTTTTGTGAAGAGTTTTAGGTCTGTGTTCAGGAGGGAGATTGGGCGGTAAGAACCGCATAGGCCTGGATCTTTACCTTCTTTCGGAATAACTGAAATCTGTGCCTGCAGTGTGGCTCTGTGGAACCTACCCCCTGCGCCCAAATCGTTATAAAGTCTAATCATGTGATCTCCTAATGAGGGTAGAAAGGTTTTGTAGTAAGTGGTGGTGAGGCCATCTGGGCCTGGGGCTTTCCCTGTTTTAGAACTTTTTAATGCAGTTTGGAGTTCGGGCCGGGTAATGGGATCATCCAAAATCGATTTGGCTTCCTCCGGGAGGGACGGCATGAGGGAAGTCGCAATGCATTCCGTTGTTGCCTCTGCGGAGGCTTGTGTCTCAGTCAGGTTATATAGAGATGAGTAATAGGAGAAAAATTCCTGGGCGATCTGATGGGGTAGGGAAATTTTCTGGCCTGTAGCAGACTTGATGTGTGGAATGTATGAGGCAAGTCTTTGTTCCCGGAGGGACTGGGCTAGCAATCTTCCGCATTTGTTGCCTGACTCATATATTCTCCTGCGAGAAATCTGTAATGTAGCTTTTGCTTTGTATCGCAATATGTCGGTGACTTGCATGCGGACTAAATTTAATTCTGTTTCTAGTTGTCTTGTGGGTGTTTGTTTATGTTGTGTCTCTAATGTTTCTAGAGTCTTTCGGAGTGCATTCAGTTGTGAAGTCCTCTGCCGCTTAATACGTAAGCCATGTTTAATGAGAACCCCCCTGATTACAGCCTTGTTGGCTTCCCATATCAGACCAGTGTCGCAGTCGGGGGTGTCATTCGAAGCGAAATAGTGACCTATTTCCTTGGTGACTTCTGCTAAGGCGTCTGGGTCTTTCAAGAGGCCCTCATTTAGTCTCCATGGTGGTCTCTGAGTCCGTAGGGTGTCAGAGAGGGCGTAGCGAAGAGTAATCGGGGCGTGGTCTGACCACCTGATTGAACCTATTGTGGTTTCTTTAATCGCTTGCAGTTGTCTGTGGGGGATTAGGAAATAGTCGATCCTAGAGTATGACTGATGTGGTTTAGAGAAGAAGGTGTAGTCCCTCTCTCCCGTGTGAAAAAGACGCCAGACGTCGATTAGTTGCAGAGAGTGCAATGTCGCGCTAAGTCGTTTACGTAGATCCCGTGTGGACGAAGACGTTCCAATGGAAGTGTCTTCCGGGGGTGTGAGTGGGATGTTCAGGTCCCCGCCTATGATCAGTTGTCCTTCTGAGAATTGTAGGAGTAGGTCTAGCTGTTTTTTTTATAAATGTATCTTGGTGTGTATTGGGGGCATATAAGTTGGCCAAGGTTATTTTTACATCACCTATCCGACCCTTCAGGAAAAGAGATCTCCCCTCACTATCTAGTTTTACATCTGTGTGTGTCCACAGGATTTTTGCTGAGATCAAGATCGACACTCCCCTAGATTTAGCTTCTTTGTATTTCGAGTGGTACACAACCGGGTAGTATTTATTTTGAAGTGTCGGTAGGGACCCCTCTCTAAGGTGAGTTTCCTGGAGAAGTACAATGTCAGCACCTCTGCGGCGCATATCATGCAGCAAGATTCATCTCTTCTCTGGTGTGTTTAGGCCCTTCACATTGAAGAAGATTATATTCAGTGCATCCATCTCTGTAAGATGTTGGTGGGAGTGGGGAGGGGAGATTGGGATAAGGAAAGAGAAAAAAAAAAAAAAGGGGGGGGGGGAGGGGGAGAAAAGAAGGTAAGTAAAGGGGGGGGGGGGAAGGTTAGTGAATAAGGAAGAGACGAGTTTCTAGAAGATTACAGAAGAGGTTGGAGAGAGAAGGAAGCGAACACTAGAGTGTGTCGCCAAATGAGAAAATCTAATGTAGCCCAAACGGCTGTTGCGCTCCTCGGACAAATGCCGTATGCGGAGCGCGAACCTAATTGGGACGGTGGATAGACAGGGTCGAGCGAAGAGTCCCCGTGTCCCTCCATCCACCCCCAGCAATCTAAGGTTGTCATTTAAATATAACATATTACTGGTAATAAAGCAAACAATCGTTTTAGGTAAAGAAAGAAAAACAAATAAAGTTATCAGACATATGAACTTATGCATGTATAATTAGACACCAATGTGGGTACCCTGACCGTATGATATCAACAAATATAACAGTAACAGTGCAGACCAACATCCCATCTCCATCCAAGGCTACACATCTCTGAGGTCCCGCCCACAACCACGTCAAGGGGGAATATGCGCTGGGGGCGTAGACCATGAACATGTTACCAGGCCGTGTGAGTTAAACATAAAATAAACTAAATTGTATTAAAACAAGTTGGAAATAACTAAAGCTAAAGAGTGGGCGGGCAAGCCCTCGGGTAACAATTGCCACATGATGGATAAAGCTCAGAGGCTCTGAGTAATATAACTTGTCATTTCCCCTATTGTATTTAATGAAGCTCCCTCCGGTTCCAGGGACTGAGCATCCTAATTGCTCACACCCCCCCCTAGTGGTGGAAAAAGAAACTGTTCTCCTGCAGGAGTGTCATTTGTGTAAACGGTGATTGTTGTCAGAGGAGACAATTCTTATTCTTATTCCTGTGGAGGAAAGGGACTCCTTCTTCGGGGGGGGGGGGAGGGGTTCATGGTGAGTTCCTGTGGGGGATTCCACTTCCAAGCGTTGCATATATTGTCAGTCTTATAGTGCCCTGGGCCGTGTGGAGCCCCTCGGTGAGCAGAGTAAAAGTTCCCTCAGCCCATATATAACACCCAAGGGGGGCAGATATGGGGATATTGGTGCTGGACGGTTCGGGGGGCGGTAAGACTGACACGTATGGTATATGGGTAGTTCCGCGCCCAGGGATCCATCAGTTAGCTTGTTAGACTTCTATGGCGGTGGGCTTAGTGTTCAGGGGACATAGCCTATCTTTTGAAACAAGGAGGGCTGCCCGCAAAACAGCCAGGGATTGTGTTTGAACAGAGTTGAGCGGCCAAAGGCCTACTCACGTGGCTCTCCTCCCGAGGCAGACCGGCTCCTGCGTCTGTTCCTTTGCTGTCGCGGTGGCAGGGGTTCACGTGGCCTCAGAAGGCCCGATCTGCCGGATGGACGAGGGAGAAACTGAAGCCAGTCTGGTACCTGGACCGGCTCCGTTTCCATAAAGCGGAAGAGAGCAGGGAGGTCACCTGGGCGTTGGAGAGAGAAGGATCCCGTCGCTCCGCGGAACAGCACCGAGAGTGGGTAGCCCCATCTATACGTGATACCCTTCTGTTTCGCTAGGTCCAATAGTGGGCGTAGGAGGGCTCTTCGTTTCAGGGTTGCTCTGGATAAGTCCGGTAGGATCTTCGTTCGTGTGCCTTCCAGTTCCACATCGCCGTGTTCCCAGGCGCGTCGGAGCATGCTTTCTTTTTGGGTGTAGCGATGTAGTCTGCAGACTACGTCACGCGGTCTGGTCGGGTCTTCAGATCTGGGGCCCAAAGCTCTGTGGACCCTGTCTAGCTCGATCTCCAGATTAGGCTCCTCTAGCACCGTGCGGAAGATCTCCCGTACTGTCTCCCCGAGGTTCTCCTGTGGAGTTGTCTCTGGGATCCCACGCAGCCGCAAGTTGTTCCGGCGGCTGCGGACTTCCACGTCTTCCAGGTGCAGCTGCAGGGCAATGGCGGCATCTCTCTGTTGGTCTCTGGCCTGTTCCAGTGCTGTAACCCGGTCCGTCAGTAAAGTGACCGAGGTCTCCCCAGAAGACACCTGCTCTGACAAGGTCGAGACTTCTCCTCTGACTTCTTGTATGTCACGGCGGTGTGTTTCTTCCAGCTTGAGGATAAGTGCCTCAATGTCTGATCTGGTGGGGAGAGCCTGGAGTAAGCTTCTAATGTCTTGATCAAACAGAACCGGGTCCGGTAGTTGTGGTGACGCCATCATGGTTTGATGAGAGCTCTTATAAGTGGCAGCAGGGTGTTCTTGTGCAGTCTGGGAGCTCGGAGAGGAGCAGGGTTCAGACTGTCCTGGGGCCTTCTGTCTCTCACCTCGTGGGGAGCCTCGTGGTGCCGTGACTGTGGTCCCGGGGTACGAGCCCTGTAATTGCAGGAAATAGCGGCGGATTTCACCGGGACTTTTGCTGGCGGGTGTCCCCCGGGTAGATGCTCTTGTCCTATGTCTTTTGGCTGATTGCATGCCTCAGGCAGGGTGATGTATGCCGGGGATTTCTGGACGAGACCGGGAGCTCAAGAAGAAAGCGTCCTCACTCAGCCATGTCCAGGCCACGCCCTCCCAAGATTGTATTATAAACTTTGCAGATGATTGTTTAATAAATGTTCACTTTTGTGAATAAAGATCCAACCTGAATGTTTTTGTTTTTTTTTAAATGGGATATTTATTATAGCATAAAGTAAAAAATAGAAAACTCTATTAATTTGCAAAGACAAGAAAATTAATATAAGCGGCGCTGGTATTAATAATGTGACATCATGCAGTGACCAAGTGTGTGACCAGTGTACTGAGTGATATAAAAAAAACAGATTATTTATATCACACAAAAGCAATAAATTGTACATCATATATAGCCCCCCTAGGTCTAACAAAAATTAGATAGTAAAGCCCATCCATAGAAAAGACACATCCATAGAGATGTCCATGAAAAACACCGTGAATGATGTGCAGATATCCTAAATGTCCACCAAATCAAACGTGCCAGTGATTCCTCTCCCTTCAGATTCAACACTCACCGGATAAATATGCCTCACACTCTCGTGTTTTGGCACATGAGCATGGTAAACCTTGCAAACAGGTTTAGGCAAAAAATCCAGATTCCATCCGTCTAAGTGCCATTTCATTCCATATGCAAATAAAAAAAACGCTGATAGTGTAGTAACGTCAAACACAAAATTTAATAAACTGTGTAAACTTCAAACATTGCACTCACATAAAATCTCTTTAAGCCAAGCAAAACCAACACAGCAACATGAATTCCCAGTACTCCTGTGTAAACGCCCAACACAAGATGTAAAGATGGTCACGGCGGACCCGAGGTGTGCGGATAAGGCTCTCACCACCACTCACTGAACCTCGTCTGATCGAACTTGGATCCTCCGCTCACAAACTCAGATTCGATACAGCGCGTCCTCCGTCATGCCGTGACATGTTTCGTCATACCTGACTTACTCATGGGAAAAATATTGTGTATTTTTCAAAATTGTCGCTCTTGTTTTGTTTATAGCGCAAAAAATAAAAACCGCAGAGGTGATCAAATACCACCAAAAGAAAGTTCTATTTGTGGAGGAAAAAATTATCAAAATTTCATATGGGTACAGTGTTGCATGACCGCGCAATTGTCATTCAAAGTGTAACAGCGCTGAAAGCTGAAAATTGGTCTGGGCAGGAAGGGGGTGAAAATGCCCTGTATTGAAGTGGAGTTCTCTGAATGGGAAACTACAAGTACCAACTTTGTTTGTGGCTGTTGACTTGTAGTTCTCAATTACCTATCATGGCGCAATGCTTTACAGGCTTCAAGTAAAAAAAAAAAATGCACATTTTTTTACCTGCAAAATGATGTGCATTTATAATTTATTAATTTTTTTTTAAATATGAGCTTATCCTTTAATACATACTTAATACATTTGTACGCAAATACAAATGAAATAAAACAACTATATATAACAACAAAAGCATGCATGTCTTAGTCTGTCCTTTTTTAAATGTTTTACCATAAAACTTGCATAAATAGACTCATATGTCAGCCCATGTAAATATATAATAAATAAAATATTCTAGATGAGGAAGGCCACAAACAGTCCATCAATTTTCATTGTCTTTCAGCTCACAAAAGGGTGCTTACACAAATTCCCCTAATTAATGTGCGCAGCATTGTATGTACAGTATGTAATGAGCAATAAGACATGGTTTATTTAATGTGATCCACTATGACAAGGGCCCAGCAGGAGCAAACTGCACATTAGCACTGCTGAGATTAAGGTTAAATGGGATTTTGTGTTTTTTTTCTTTTCTGTTGAGCAAAACATTTTTTTTACTGTACAAGTCAAGCCTGTCTCATTTTTGCTACGCACTTTTGACATTCTGTGCAGTAATGTGAAATGCTAAATTAAAGTGTTTTGTTTCATGCTTCTGGATTTTTTTTCTTGATTAAACCATAATATTTCAGTGTTGGACAGAAGCTGCATGAAATCCAACCCAATCCTTTTTCAATAGTTTTCACAAATAAACCATTTTTAAAGTCTACTGCTCTGTAGTGCTTTAATAAAAGTGTAACTATATTCCCAACTTTGAAAATGTTCATGTTTTAAATAATTCTTAGATAAGAAGTTTTGTAACACTAAACAGTGCAGCAAAAGAAGATATGCAAAGTAAGTAAGAAGTAAGACCCCTTTCACACTGGGGCGGTTTGCAGGCAGTATTGCGCTAAAAATACCGCCTGCAAACCGCCCCTAAACAACCTCCGCTGTTTGTTCAGTGTGAAAGCCCGAGGGTTTCACACTGAAGCGGTGCGCAGGCAGGGCGGTGAAAAAAGTCCTGCAAACCGCTTTTTTGGAGCGGTGAAGGAGCGGTGTATTCACCGCTCCTTCACCGCTCCTTCCCATTGAAATCAATGGGACAGTGCGGCAATACCGCGGCTATAGCCGCGCTGTACGAGGGATTTTAACCCTTTTTCGGCCGCCAGCGGGGGTTAAAACCGCACCGCTAGCAGCCGAATACCGCTGCAAGAACGACGGTACAGCAGCGCTAAAAATAGCGCTGTTGTACCGCCGACGCCCCCACTGCCCCAGTGTGAAAGGGGCCTAAAAGGCCTGCACAGCTCACTGCCAGTTACAGTGTAGTGTTACCATAATTCTTAGTTGTTTTAGTGTCACATATGTGTACATAGTGTACATACCTGACAGTAGAGTCTAAGATGATGTGGGTGGCAGCTTGCACAATTCCCACCCAAGCACCTCTGATAGTGGAGGCAGGGACTGCTCGGGCAGCAGAAGGGCACAGGTGCCAGGAATCTGGAGCAGTGAACTTGATCTTGGAAATGCAGGAATCCAGCCAGTGGCAGTACGACATCAGATCTCAAGCTGTGTTCAGCAGCAGTCAGGCGGGTAGGTACAGGATCACAATTGGGTTTAAAATCAGGGACAAGCAGGAGGCGGCAATGTGCTGATAGCGGGGGACCAAGTCAGGAAACAGAGTCATTGTCAATCCATGCTGGGGTCGATAACAAAGATGGGCAGTGGCCATAACAGACAAGGGAAATCTGAAGAGAAGTGTCAGATGTAGCTGGCTCAGTAGCAAGATTAGCAGGTTTTCAGGACCATGGAACACAGGGATCAGAGCTGAAGACAATCCAGCAATGAGGCTAGGCAGACCTCAGGTTTAAAGAGGATGCTGAATGCCAGGATTTGTGGGCATGTCCATGTTTGCAATGCTGCATAAGAATGAGCACTTGCTGTACAAGGTTCCTGACAATTAGGTTAGAAAATAAAAAGTCCTAGACAGACCAAACCATCTGCAAGCAACACAAAGGCTAAAAACCCTTTAGGTAGTTGTAAAAAAACACCTTTTAATGAAGTTGTGTACTTTGTTGTTGATAGTTACATTTATTTTTTATAGACAACTAATAACATTTCCTAAACCTGTCTTGATATTAGCCACTGGTATTACCCTGAACAACAGTACTGGCTGGCAGTGTGAGGGAATGTGCTGATAGGGGTAGAGAGCACACTGAGAAGAATTGATGTCCTATCAGTGTGCTTCTGCTCTTTCATTGTCCAAACAAAAGGCTGCAGGTAGGGAAGTGACAAATGGTCACCCTTTTGCTTTGTGCTGTGTGTCAGAGGTGTATGAATCACAAAGATGTATGTAGAGACATTATAAGTACAATACTGACAAAGCCATAAATTTGTTTGCAGAGACTGAATCAGTACTCTACTGTTTCTTATGCCCCTTTGTTTAACTGTTGAATATGCTATTGGTATGTAAAGTAAATTGTAATATCGCCATTTATTGTTTTTTTTACATACTTAGTATCTCTGAATAATTTACTGAAGGTAGGTAGAGATTGTTACTTAAAAGCCCCCATAGCTTCCCATAATTCCACTGGTCTATACCATGAGGTCTGATAGACAGCCCCCAGTAGCCATCTTCCTTTTTTATTCTACAGTATCTCACAAAAGTGAGTATACCCCCTCACATTTTTGTAAATATTTTATTATAGCTTTTTCATGTGACAACACTGAAGAAATGACACTTTGCTACAATGAAAAGTAGTGAGTGTACAGCTTGTATAACAGTGTAAATGTGCGGCCCTCTCAAAATAACATAACATACAGCTATTCATGTCTAAACCGCTGGCAACATAAGTGAGTACACCCCTAACTGAAAATGTCCAAATTGGGCCCAAAGTATCAATATTTTGTGTGGCTACCATTATTTTCCAGCACTGCCTTAACCCTCTTGATGGCATGAAGTTCACCAGAGCTTCACAGGTTGCCACTTGTCCTCTTTCACTCCTCCATGACGACATCACAGAGCTGGTGGATATTAGAGACCTTGCACCCCTCCGCCTCCAGTTTGAGGATGCCCCACAGATGCTCAATAGGTTTTAGGTCTGGAGACATGCTTGGCCACTATATCATCTTTACCCTCAGCTTCTTTAGCAGGGCTGTGGTCGTCTTGGAGGTGTGTTTGGGGTCGTTATTATGTTGGAATACTGCCCTGTGGCCCAGTCTCTGAGGGGAGGAAATCATGCTCTGCTTCAGTATGTCACAGTACATGTTGGCATTCATGGTTCCCTCAAACAACTGTAGCTCCCCAGTGCTGGCAGCACTTATGCAGCCCCAAACCATGGCACTCCCACCACCATGCTTGACTGTAGGCAAGACACACTTGCCTTTGTACTCCTCACCTGGTTGCCGTCCCACATGCTTGACACCATCTGAACCAAATAAGTTTATCTTGGTCTCATCAGACCACAGGACATGGTTCCAGTAATCCATGTCCTTAGTCTGCTTGTTTTCAGCAAACTATTTGTGGGCTTTTTTGTGCATCGCCTTTAGAAGTGGCTTCCTTCTGGGACAACAGCCATGCAGACCAATTTGATGCAGTGTGCGGCGTATGGTCTGAGCACTGACAGGCTGACCCCCCACCCCTTTAACCTCTGCAGCAATGCTGGTGGCACTCATACATCTATTTCCCAAGACATCCTCTGGATATGACGCTGAGCACATGCACTCAACTTCTTTGGTGGACCATGGCGAGGCCTGTTCTGAGTGGAGCCTGTACTTTTAAACCGCTGTATGGTCTTGGCAACTGTGCTGCAGCTCAGTTTCAGGGTCTTGGCAATCTTTTTAAAGCCTAGGCCATCTTTATGTAGAGCAACAATTCTTTTTTTCAGATTCTCAGAGAGTTCTTTGACATGAGGTGCCATGTTGAATTTCCAGTGACCAATATGAGAGTGTGAGAGCTATAACATCAAATTTAACACACCTGCTCCCCATTTACACCTGAAACCTTGTAACTCTAATGAGTCACATGACACTGGGGAGAGAAAATGGCTTATTGGGCACAATTTGGACATTTTCACTAAGGTGTGTACTCACTTTTGTTGCCAGCAGTTTAGACATTAATGGCTGTGTGTTGAGTTATTTTGAGGGGACAGCAAATTTACACTGTTAAACAAGCTGTACACTCACTAATTTACATTGTAGAAAAGTGTAATTTCTTCAGTGTTGTCAAATGAAAAGATATACTAAAATATTTACAAAAATGTGAGGGGTGTACTCACTTTTTTGAGATACTGTATGTATCGTCTCCAGAGGACTCCACACCTATCCAGCTGCAATTCCAATGTCAGCCTAATGGAAACATCGCCAGTATGTTTATAACCCCTTTCCCTAGTTAGACTAGTGTGTTAGGTCTGTATATTTTGTATATTGTGTGTACACTGATTGTATGTTATTTCCTTTATTTTAGTTTTACTCTAACTTCCCTGCAATAAATGTTTAAAAAAAAAAGGACCTTGCGCCTGCCTCAATGAGTTGTTAAGGGTGGAGAGTTAATTATACCTCAGCCATGTATAGTGAGGACAGAACAGTAAAAAGGTGGCTCCAAACAGGCTTGCACATAGAAAGCCTGTAAAACGGTGTCTACAAACAGACTTGCACACAGAAGCCCAGTGAAACAGCAGCCTTTGACAAGCTTCCACATTGCAAGACATCATGTCAGAGAAAAAGTCAGAGCCATTAGAGACAAGGTCTCAAGTCTTGGTTAGCTCCAAAAGCTCAGAGGTCACTGAGCAGCAACATGGTTGCTATTGCCCGTGCAAAAGCAGAAGCTGCAAAAGTAAAGGCTGCCTTTGCTGAAAAAGAGATGCAAATGAAATTAGAGAAGCTACGCATAGAAGCTGTGTTAGAGAAATTGGCTGCAGAGAAGGAAGCAGTGGCAGCAGTAGCTGAGGCAAAGATCTTATGCCGCGTACACACGAGCAGACTTTCCGGCAGACTCGGTCCGGCGGATCAGACTCCGTCGGATCAGACTCCGTCGGACAATTCGATTGTGTGTGGGCTCCAGCGGACTTTTTTCCCCAAAAGTCTGATGGACCTAGAAATAAAACATGTTTCATATCTTTCAGACGGACTCGAGTCCGGTTGAAAAATCCGCTCGTCTGTATGCTAGTCCAACGGACTAAAACCGACGCTAGGGCAGCTATTGGCTACTGGTTATCAACTTCCTTATTTTAGTCTGGTCGCACTTCATTACATATGAATCCGTCGGACTTTGGTGTGATCATGTTTGTCCAAGTCCGTTCATTTGAAAGTCCGTCGGAAAAACTGCCGGACCTAGTCCGTCAAAAAGTCCACTCGTGTGTACGCGGCATTAGAGGAACTTGCCAACCCCACCAGTGAGAGACTCAGCAACATACTTGAGATTAAACCTGATCATCATGACAATTTGCAGCGTAATTCAGACTATGTGCTACAACATGCCAAGCCAGATGACTGCCTGCATTCAGCTCCAAGAGCAGAGTCGACTCCTGCCGTTCACAAACCCTACATTAAACAAGAAAAAAAATCATATACTCGGTCAGCCTTCAGTGCAACCTGCATCCAAGCTATCAAACCCCTATGACACAGTCACCCACTTCAGAAAGGAAGTTTCGCAAGGTAGGAATCACAGCGACAGCATTTCTGATGACCACAAATACCCACCAAGTGCTCCACACAGCAGAGCACCTCCAGACTACTCACATAAAGACCAAGGTATATTGGATTTCTTTAAGTTCTTCACACGGTGTGAGCTATTGACAAAAGGACTAACAAGGGTTAAAGACTGGCCTGAAGGCTATAGATCATGGTGATCGTCCTTCAGAAATGCAATAAAAGATCTAGATCTATCTGCAAGTGAGGAGGCCGATCTCTTAGTCAAATGGCTGGGGACTGAGTCAGCAGAGCATGCAAGAAGAATCAGGGACATCAATGTTAACTATCCAAGCAGAGGACTAAGCATGATATGGGAAAGAATTGAGGAGTGTTACGGTTCCCCAGAAGCCATCGAAAATTCACTCTTTAAAAGAATAGAGGACTTCCCTAAGATTCCTAACAAAGGCTTCCAGAAGCTGAGAGAGTTAAGCAACCTGGTGACAGAGCTCCAATTATCCAAGACAGAAGTAGATTTGCCAGGCCTTGCTTTTCTAGATACAGCCTTTTACACGGTGAGGTGTCTTGTCTACAATAAACAGTCTGCATGACCCACTCGGTTTGCAGCACCAGTGACCATCCAAGGTAAGATGCTGCTCAGAGAGCTTACTGCAGACACATGTGATCTCACTCCTGAAAAGGGCACATATGTACTGTTGGAGTCTGAATCTGATGCAGAAATCCACCCTCAGGTTTCTGCACTACACACAACAGTTGCTAACAAATTGTTGGGATCCAAGCGCTTTCATAGATTCTCCACTTGGAAGTATTTACAAAAAGCTAAAGCCTGCTTAATTTCCATAGCCAGATCTTTTAAAGCCACGCCTACAGGATCCAGACATTGCAAAGGTTGGCACTATTGTTGCAAGGCCTACACAGTGGATGAGCTCACACAGGCTAAACATGTTATCATCCATTGTGTCCAACTAGAGACTTATGCGCTAACACTAGAATGCCTTGAAAATCACAAGAATGTTCCCAAAGGACTGCACTCTAAAGAAACTCAATCCCTTTGAAGACAGCAAACCTAACCTGGAACTAGGGATGAGTCCGACGTTCGAGTCGAGCGTAAGTAATGAACAATTTGGGGTGTTCGCGGCAACTTCGAAAGCTGCGGAACACCCTTTAAAAGTATATAGGAGAAATCAAAAGTGCTAATTTTAAAGGCTTATATGCTTGGTATTGTCATAAAAAGTGTTTGGGGACCTGGGTCCTGCCCCAGGGGACATGTGTCAATGCAAAAAAAAGTTTTAAAAACGTCAGTTTTTTTGGGAGCAGTGCTTTTAATAATGCTTAAAGTGAAACAATAAAAGTGAAATATTCCTTTAAATTTCGTACCTGGGGAGTGACTATAGTATGCCTGTAAAGTGGCGCATTTTTCCCATGTTTAGAACAGTCCCTGCACAAAATGACATTTCTAAAGGAAAAAAGTAATTTAAAAGTACTCGCGGCTATAATGAATTGTCGTGTCCGGCAATACAGATAAAAGTAATTGAAAAAATGGCATGGGATCCCCCCAGTCCATTACCAGGACCTTTGGGTCTGGTATGAATATTAAGGGGAACCCTGAACCAAAATTTAAAAAATAAATTGCGTGGGGGTCCCCCCAAATTCCATACCAGGCCCTTAAGGTCTGGTATGGATATTAAGGGGAACCCTGTGCCAAATTTTTTTTTAAAATGGTGTATGGGTCACCCTCAAAATCCATATCAGACCCTACAGGTCTGGTATGGATTTTAAGGGGAACCCCGCACCAGAATTAAAAAAAATGGTGTGGGGGTTCCCCCAAAAATCCATACCAGACCCTTATCCAAGCACGCAACCTGGCAGGCTGCAGGAAAAAGAGGGGGAGGAGAGAGCGCCCCCCCTCCTGAACCGTACCAGGCCACATGCCCTTAACATGGGGAGGGTGCTTTGGGGTAGCCTCCCAAAGCACCTTGTCCCCAAGTTGATGGGGACAAGAACCTCATCCCCACAACCCTTGCCTGGTGGTTGTGGGGTTCTGCGGGTGGGGGCTTATCAGAATCTGGAAGCCCCCTTTAACAAGGGGACCCCAAGATCCCGGCCCCCCTCTTTGAAATGGTAAAGGGTACATCGTACCCCTACCATTTCACAAAAAAGTGTTAAAATGTTAAAAAACCACAAGACACATCTTGGGACAAGTCCTTTATTAAAAAATAAAAAAATAAAAATGTCCCTTAAAGTCCATTCATCTTCTTCTCTCACTCCGCTGACGGACCGGAAAAAAAAAAGATCCGCCTGGGATGGGAGGCACCCGCCTTATGACACTTCAGCATGATGACAGTTCTATTATACGTACCCGGGTGACCCCGTCCCCTCTGACGCACGGGGACTTCCCAATGGCTTCCCCGTGGCGTCAGGAGGGGCGGGGACACCCGTTTATGTACCCGGGTGGCCACACCCCCTCTGACGCCATGGGGAAGCCTTCGGGAAGTCCCTGTGGTGGATAAGGGTCTGGTATGGATTTTTGGGGGGACCCTCACGACATTTTTTTAAAAAATTTGGTGCGGGGTTCCCCTTAATATTCATACCAGACCCAAAGGGCCGTTTTTTTCAATGACTTTTATCTGTATTGCCGAGACCCCACAATTCATTATAGTTGCTAGTAGTTTTAAACTGACTTTTTTTTCCTTTAGAAATGTCATGTTGTGCAGGAACTGTTTTAAAAACGGGAATAATGAGCCACTTTACAGGCATACTATAGACACCCCCCAGGTACAAAATTTAAAGGAATATTTCACTTTTATTGTTTCACTTTAAGCATTATTAAAATCACTGCTCCTGAAAGAACAGCCGTTTTTAAAACTTTTTTTTGCATTGATACATGTCCCCTGGGGCAGGACCCAGGTCCCCAAACACTTTTTATGACAACACCATGCATATAAGCCTTTAAAATTAGCACTTTTGATTTCTCCCATAGACAATTCATTATAGCCGCGAGTAGTTTTAAATGACTTTTTTCCTTTAGAAATGTCTTCTTGTGCAGGAACTGTTCTAAACACGGGAAAAAATGTGCTACTTTACAGGCATACTATAGAAACCCCCCAGGTAAGAAATTTAAAGGAATATTTCACTTTTATTGTTTCACTTTAAGCATTATTAAAATCTCCTGAAAAAACAGCCGTTTTTAAAACTTTTTTTGCATTGATACATGTCCCCTGGGGCAGGACCCAGGTCCCCAAACACTTTTTATGAAAATAACTTGCATATTAACCCTTAAAATTAGCACTTTTGATTTTTCACGTTCGTGTCTCATAGACTTCAAAGGTGTTCGCGTGTTTGAGCAAATTTTTTGCCTGTTCGCATTTTCTGCTGCAAACCGAACCGGGGGGGGGGGTGTTTGGCTCATTCCTACTTGGAACCTGGCACTGTTGTTCTTGTGAAAGACTCTCAGTTGAGCAGAAATGAAATGGCCCTTGGGCCTGATAAACAAAGTGTTTCCAAGCAAAGATGGGAAAGTCAGGAAAGTTGAGGTTAAGGTCATTAGGCAAGACGAGCCTAAACTTTTCCTCAGACCTGTGTCCGAACTAATTTTACTATTCTCCCCAGAGGGACCACCATAGTTGGTATCTATGGGATACCAGGCAGGGAGTGTCATGCCTTCAGCAAGTGTTTCTTATGCTCTTTTGTTTAATTGTTGAATATGCTATTGGTATGTAAAGTAAATTGTAATATCGCCATCTATTGGTTCTTTTACGTACTTAGTATCTGTGAATAATTTACTGAAGGTAGGTAGAGATTGTTGCTTAAAAGCCACCGTAGCTTCCCATAATTCCACTGGTCTATACCATGAGGTCTGAGAGAGGGCCCCAGTGGCCATCTTCCTTTTTCATTTTATGTATCTTCTCCAGAGGACTCCACCTATTCAGCTACAATTCTAATGTCAGCCTAACGGAAACATCGCCAGTATGTTTATAACCCCTTTCCCTAGTTAGACTAGTGTGTTAGGACTGTATATTTTGTATATTGCGTATACACCGATTGTATGTTATTTCCTTTATTTTAGTTTTACTCTAACTTCCCTGCAATAAAAGTTGAAAATAAGGACCTTGCGCCTACCTCAATGAGTTGTTAAGGGAGGAGAGTTAGCTGCCTGTCTAATTATACCTCAGCCACGTATAGTGAGGACAGAACTGTGCTACAGGAATCTCCGCAAAGCGGGAATGACACAGACAACAGACTGCAGTGTGCATTTAAAGGAGAAAGAGAAGAGGCTCAGAGAGACCGCACAACAATGATTTGGGTAAAGCGAGGACAGGTGAGAAGGTTACTTGTCAGAATTGCTGGGGAGCGACATCAGGTCCCACCAAGGCCTAGATCACACTTGCATTCCAGTCACTGACGATAACTTACCAAAGGCAGTATCACACAGAGCAGAGTAATTTCTGTTTTTATAGCGTCCTTCCTTTCCTTGTGATGAACAGTTAGCAGCATTTCCCTCAGGAAGGTAGCGATGTCATGGAAAAAAATGAGTATTTCTCTGCCCATGTCCAGCAATTCTGTCCAATGCACTAAAGATGCATATCTCTTTTAAAATAATAAGAGTTTCAGTAATGCAGACTATTACAGCTATCAAATGTGAACAACAGCTAAAAAAGAAAACATGAGTAAAGGTATCCAAGAGCATAGCACCAATGATACCTTCCTTGAATGAGATCATGGAGATGGCAGCACATCTCTGCCCAGGCAGCTTACAGGGAGCAGAACATAGTCATTGCCCCATTAGTAAAGAAAGTGAAAGCTGAAAGCACAGGATGCCACCCATTCCACACCCCAGCATGCAGTAAAAGTGATCTCATCATTTAATTCAAGAGGGTGGGGGCAGAATTTTGGCAGGGGTGATGTTTGGACCAGTGGCAAAGGATAGCAGAAGGAGGCAGTTTTCAAGACATTAGGCCCTATGTGCCTAAATGTACAACTTGCTATAAAAACTGTCAAGAGATGACATAGCAAGGCACCTCCCTAGATGCCATTGCGCCCTAGCCAGGCTTTGTTAGAAATCTGGTTCTCTGCATTTGACCTGCAGTTGACATCTTTCTGACCTGAGTTTGGAGATGTCAGTACAGATAGAACTTGTTACATCTCAGTTCTTATAGCAATGTCTTATTTTTGTTTTATTGACAGTTCTGAGCAGTTGTGTGTGAGCTCACTTGGTCATGAAGTAAATTATATTCCCTGGTATTTATAAAGATTATCATAGAGACTAGTCAGTGTCTTCAACAAATTCATGTACTGGTCAGAAAACACTGCTCAGAAGCATTGGTTGCTAAGACGCTGTTGACTGTGCAGCTTACAGCATCAAAACAACCAATGACTCTTCCCTGGCCCCATTCAGCTGCCGGTCATGAGATTCCTGTCATTGTCCAAATGTCGCCATTGCCATCACCATCACCAGCATTCATACCTCTTTTTGTACAATTAGCTGTCAGCTGAGGAAACTCAGCAGCTGAATGGGGCCAGGGATGAATCATCAATTTAGAACACTGTAGAAAAAACTAAAAGGGGGCATACGAACCTTGCACATTACCTAAGTGGTGTTTATTGGTATGAAAAGAAAAGAAATATATTCATAAACAGGTAGGTCATAAAAAATCAACAGCCACCTCTGACTGTGTGAAGGAATGTGATGTAAATAATAATAATAGTAATCTGAAAATGTCTATTTTCTTATGTGCATACATATTTTTCTCCTTACTCATTATATAAGTATACAGGTTTGCTCTGTTCCTATATTTTCTCAAGATGGCGGGTACCCCCTACATCCCACACATCAGAAGAACGCGGAACTGAAGATAAAACCAAGGACAGCTAAACCTCGTTATGAAGATTCTCCATCTTCTTTTCTATCTTAACCAATGAGATGTACCTATTAGACTAACATAGCAATGACGTATTTTTGTGTATAAAACATTAGCACCGCCTTGAATAAATTAGAAGTGTAAGAAGTAACGGAGCTGAGCGTGTCTCAGAGTGTTTACTTTTATATGCATGCATAGCCACACTTTCCAATTAGAGACAGCAGCAGATAACCTTGGGCTCGATTGGAGCTCTTAATCATTTCCATAACAGCTGGTGCCGAAACCCGGGACCTCAGGCTACAGTTGAAGCCATACCGCGATAAGCATTCGGGCGTTAATTGATTGATAAGAGGGGGTTTGCGCAGCCCTAACAGTACCGGTAAGTCTTCTTTATATTCTTACCACTGTACGACTTTCTTATCTTTCGGTTGACCGCTGGATTCTGTCGGTATGCTGAGACTGTCTTAGAGGCAGGTAACTCCTCGCCTGAGGTTGTTTTAACGAACCTGCCAATGGGTTTCTGCTGACTGTATTTTTTGTTCACTGTCTGCCATTCTTTGGGCTACGAAACTTAGCAGTCTAAAAGTGCTACATGTGTGAATGTGTGATCTCATCTCCAGATGAGCTGTCGGCCTCTGGAATGAGATTTTTTCCCTTGTAGCAAACGTTTATAGACGGGTTACTCTGGGTTTGTCGAACCTTTGAGGGTTATCTCAGCTGCTGGCTTTGCAGTCTGAAAGTGTTACAGATGTCTCACCCCAAGACGAGTTGTCGGCCTCTTGGTGTAGAGCTGTAATAGACATCTATAAACGGGTTTATTTTTGCAGAATGGTCTGCCCTTGTGGTTATCTTAGCCTGCTGAGGCTTTACGGTTCAGAGAGTGGCAGGTGTAATGTCCTGTCCTGAGTGTATTTGTGGTTTACTGTTTGCTATACACGATGAGGGGTTGGGGAATGGTTAAGGTCGGAGGGGGGGCTGCCCGGGGGATCTGTTGGGTCGCGGGCTGTTGCTCCTCACTACCCCTATCGTGTTTGTTCTTGTTCTGAGATTAACCGTACATTACAGGGTTATAGCAGATAGTAGCAACTAGAAGCGCAGTCTTATGTGCCCCCACCCAAGGAATTTGATAAGGAGCAGTGAGAAAGAATATTAACCCCTTGGTTGTACGTATTCTCCTCTCAAGCCGTTAGCCGAGAAACAGAGAGAGAAAAGAATGTGATATTGTAAAGAAGGAGAGAAGAAGATGTTGAAATAGTTAACAAAGTTGAACGAAGTGGCGAAAGTTATGTTGCTAAAGAAACAGGGAGAAAAATCCTGTGTGATAAAGAAAATTGGATAAAGGAAGTTAAGAAAGATAGCGATTGTATTATGTATGTGTATCACAGAGTTGATGATACAGTATGTGAAATTACCACGCTATGTTGGAACTTGAAACAAAAGGAGGGGAGGGACAGCACTGCCCTCCGTCTAACAACCACTCCTTTCTCACCACCCAAGCACAACCCACTGTGACAACTCAGCCCGGCGGCCATCTTAGTGCACCCATGCCTTCACTTTCTACCCAGCCCAGTGCACTTCCTGCCGGCGGCCATCTTGGTACACCCAGTGAGCTTAAACAGCCTGTACCCAGCCCTCCCTGTTTTAAACCAGGATGGTTCATACCACACACCTGTCTTCCCCAAAACGGAAGCATCACATTCCCAGGCCGGATATGTTAATGATGAAGAAGCGTCTGAGTGGGAAGCCCAACAGCAGGCAGCAAGGCCACCCACTGATTTAACCCCCAATCCGGCTCCGGACTCACAGTTCCGAGAGGATCTCAAACACATGCTGGCAACCGTAAGGAACAGTGCCCCTTGCCAGCCCCCGCCCCAACAACAGTCTCGGTTACCAGAAGGGGCACCAGTGATGTATGTCGCTTTTACTCCATCACAAGCAGCGGCCTTAGTGACAAGTCTGCCTGACCCAGAGAAGCAGCCAATTCCCTTCTACCACAGGATAGTGCAGATACAAGAAACTTACTCAGCTGCCTGGAGAGACTTGATCAGCTTATGCCAAATCAAAGCAGGATATGTCTTTTGGCCAGTTATGCAGACAGCCTTCAATGATGCCTGCCTGACAAGTGCCACTTCCTACACCTCAGGCGTGGAGTTCTGTGCACAACTCCACGACTGGGCAAAGGAAAAGTTGACGGATCAGACCACCACAATCCAAGATATTACCCAAGATAAAGGGGAGTCTGTGAAGAAGTATCATGCTAAACTCGTACAGGCCTTTGATGATCTGAGTTTCTCCCACTATGAAAAGAGACACACACGTCTCCTGCGTGGGAATGGATGGGGTGCCCCGCTCAAGTCCACTTCCTGATTTGCTTGCCAGATTTGTGGCGTCCTCTACATGTCCCTTGAATCTACTAGGAGCTGATGTGTTGTCCAGACTACAGGCCTCAATCAGGACACGCCTGAAGGGGGGATGAAGTTACATACTCCCCTATGTTTGGAAGACTCATCTGCTTTGTGTTTTTTTTTTTTGCCTCTCCTGACGACACTTAATGAAGCAAAAACTTCAAGTTCAATACTGCAGGAAGTACTTGACAGAATCCCTGCGTGCCTATGGTCCACAGGACCGGAAGACAACGGTCACTTAAAGGTGCCCCCAGTTTCAGTCAAGCTAAAAGAGGGCACATCATTGCCCTGGAAACCACAATAACCCCAAGAAGAGAATCCTAAAAAGAGAACCAGGTACCTGCTGTGGATGCCTTTGACTGCAAAGTACCTCGCAGAGGTGGACCTTACAAACGCTTTCTTCAGTGTCCACCCTCACCCCTCCTGCTGGTACCTTTTTGCATTCATCCACGGAAAGAAACGGCAACATACCTAAACAGTTGTGCCACAAGGGGCACAGAACTTTCCAAGCTAGTTTGCAAAAGCTATGGCTATCATCCTTGACACATGACAAGAGAAACACCCGGAAGTGATTCTCTTCCAACATGTTGATGACCTTCTCCTTTGTGCAGCTGACTTACCCCCTGTTAAAGTCACCTCAGAAAGCCTGTTGTGCTATCTTGCCAACCAGGGCTGCAGAGCCTCAAAGCCCAAATTGCAGTGGTGCTCAACACCTGTCATTTTCCTTGGACTAATTTCCTAGTGCAGAGCATGGATTCCAGAAGCCTTCCTACTGATGCTCTGCAATCAGACCCTTCCAGATGTCTCCTGAAGAAATATCTAAGTTTGAGGCCCTCAAGTGTGCCATCTCAGGCGCTAGGGCTCCCAGACTACGACAAAACGCTCAAGCTCTTTGTATCCGAACGTCTGGGACATGCTGCAGGTGTACTCACCCAATCACACAGCATCAGCCTACGCCCCGTAGGATATTATTCCTGTAGGCTGGATGCGGTAGCAAGAGGAGGCCTATTGTGTCTGCGAGCTGGCTTTGCTATACAAGCCTTGCTTGACAAAACTTTGAACTTGGTCCTCGGACACTGCCTCGTTCTGCTTACTCTCCATGACGTTGTTGCCATATTCAACCAAGATCCAGCCGAAACACTAGTCCACTACCAGACACTTGAGACTCCTGTGTTCCCTCCTACTGGACAGCATTACTCTATTAAGTTGTCAAACACTGAACCCTACCACCCTTCTTCCACTTCTCGAGGGGGGAAAGGAGGAGGAGGAGTAGAGTCTTGACTTGTCACCCCATGACCACACAGGACACGCGGTCACCACTGAAAACACTGTTCTAGAAGCTGAAGCCTTACCACCGGTGATGTCTGCACAGGAGGCAGAGCTGTAAGCACTTACTAAAGCACGTAAATGGGCAGAGGGAAAAAGAGCCAACATTCATATGGACTCAAGATATGCTTTCAGCATTGCCCATGATTATGGTGTTATCTAGGACAGAGGATTCCTGACGGCTGCAGGAACACCTGTGAAAATTTGATTGATGCCTTGCTTCTCCCAACCCAAGTGACTATTCTGAGTAAAGCAAATGACAAAATGAACTCAAAGGAAGCTCGAGGCAATCATCTAGCCAATTCAGCTGCCAAACAGACAGCTGGTGGTCCACGGGAAGTGGACAGCAGGGTGGTAGAAGAAGACCACCCTGTGCTTACCTTACAGACTTTCCCAGTGGACAGAGTTTATCTAAAAGAACTACAGGAAACAACAAGTCCGGATAAGAAGGAAAGCTGGAAACGGAGAGGAGCAACTCTCAGAAATGGACTATTCGAGTGCAACAAGAAGCCTTGTCTACCCAGGAGTATGTACCCAGCCGTGGTGCAATGGGCACATGGAGCTGCCCACTTGACAAAGACTTTTATGAACTCTCTTATCAACAAGTGTTGCACCAAGAGTTACTCCACTGACCGACAACTTCTGCAGATAATGCATTATCTGCACCAAATGTAACCCAGGATGCACAGAAAAAAACACAGAAGAAGCACCTGGCAAAAGCCCTATACCCCATTCCAGAGGATGCAAATTGGTCATTCTCAAGTGCCAAGAAGTGGCAGATTCGAAAACGCCCTAGTGGAAGTGGTCATGACTGCCAGGACCACAACTAAGAAACTACTGAGTGAGATAGTATGTAGATTTGGGGTCCCAGAGGTGATATTGAGAGATCAGGGCCTAGCCTTAACAGCAACCCTTACTAAAGAGATTTGGGCAGCACTGGGGGTTCAGTTGGCACTACACATCCCATTCCACCCTCAAAGTAGCGGGAAGGTAGAAAGGATGAATGGGACACTAAAAAAACAGGATGTTAAAGATGGCCCAAGAGACTAACATGAGTTGGCCAGACAGTTAGCCCATTGCCCTGTTCAGTGTCAGACACACCCCCAGAGGAAACATGCCCTATCCCCTTATGACATTTTGTTTGGTTCAGCTCCCAGACTTGGTTGTTACTTTCCACAATAGTTAGAGTTGCAGTCTGATGTGTTGACTAATTATGTAACCACATTATCACGAGAATTAACCTGAATGCATGTCCAGGTGTTTTCTTCCATTCCAGATCCTGAATTAGATACAGGAACACACCAACTACTGTCTGGAGATACTTGAGCCAAGTTATGATGGTCCATTCCAAGTTTTGCTGACCACAGCCACCTCAGTCAAGTTGGCCAGGAAGAACACCTGAATGCACGCCTATCACTGCAGGAGAGCGTGTTTTCGGGTGCTGCATATCCTTTTTCTGTTTGATCTAGGGGGAGGGGCCCAGGAGGTGGCCATCACAAAAATGATAACATAATTACGTTTTGGTGTAACTCTTCAGGTACACATGTGACCACCTTTACCTTAGATTACTGTGACATAGTACCTTGTCCGTTTGACCCTTCATGGTGATGCCATTGGTACAGTGATATCCCTGACGGTAAGGACATATATGTATGCCACACAGACAGTTACTGGGGACAGAGTTGTGGTTTCTGTGAGGGCCAGTGGGTTGGAACACAGGGCCAGACTAGGTGACCACAGAGTGCATTAGACAAAAAAGATGAAAATAGAAAGCCCCATATCCTAACTGAAGATACCCCTGATACATACACTGACCCAGCACACAGTCAGAGGAGGAAGCGAGCAGCTCTCTCCGGAAGCTTTGACCCTCATGTATACATAGATGCCATAGGGGTCCCAAGGGGGGTACCTGATGAATTTAAAGCCAGGGGCCAGGTAAAAGCTGGTTTTGAGTCTTTGATCCCCATAACAACTGTCAGCAAGTATGTAGATTGGATTAACTACATGTCATGGTTATGCAATAGAGTTTGTCGATCAACATACCTGTCTCCATGTGTTCATCTCTAGAGACCAGCTGACCCTCACCTGACTGCTTTTGTAACCTCTCCTCTAAGCATGGCTCGACCCCAGGCCCTATCAGGGAACCCTATATTAACCTGTGCACCGCAAGCCAGCAGTGCTGATCAACCATTGTGTGTTAGCTTCTGTGTGTACTTGCTGTGTTTCATACATCTGATTCCTGTTACCGACTTTGGCGTGTTCCCGACCATCCCTGTTTGCCTGTGACCCTGAACCTTGGCTTGTCCCTTACTTTCCTTGTTGTTCCAGCCTGCTGCCTCCTTCCTCTTCTCCTGTAGTCTACCGTGAGCGTGAGCTGTGAGACCCTGGGGGGTCGCGACCTGGAGCCAGACTGCAGCGCAGTCTATCCTTACCATTAAAGGCTCTGGTGAACACCTGCTGGCTCTTCGACTCCGCGCCCTGGGGAATCTATGCTCTAGCTCCCAGTGGGATCTGTGTCAGTGATCCAGTAGACCTGCTTCCTAAACCTCCCAGGGTTCAATCCGCAGCAGTCAACCATAGGGTCCACTACCTTGATCCCAACGGTGTGCATCTGTCACCCAGCCTCTAGGTGACCTGACACTACACATATTATAACCAACAGAGATTTGTAAATTACACTAAAGATGCCCTCCAGGGAATTGCTGACCAGTTAGCCCCCACTTCCTACATGACATTCCAGGACCGGATGGCCTTAGACATGGTGCTAGCTGGGAAAGGGGGTGTCTGTAAAATGATAGAAAAAACGGGAACCTGTTGTACATACATTCCTGATAATACTGGCCCAAATGGTAAGGTTACTTTAGCTATAAAGAAATTAGAAGATCTGTCATTGGAGTTGAAGAACTCAGGTATCACAGACCCATGGGATCAATACTTCAGCTGGATGAGTGGGTGGCAGAAGGTGCTCGCCCAGATAGGGGTAACGGTATTAATAATCCTGGTTCTTTTAGCCCTGATTATATGCTGTATTCTACCTTTTGTAAAAAAGTTAATGAGCAAGGCTGTAGACAATAACACACCTACATTTCTCCACCAAGAAGAAGAGGACCACCTTATGATGGAAGATGACAAACCCTTCACTCCTCTACAGTCACTCCCTGTCCATAATCTCACAGTCCTATAGGGTTTTAGGGATAGATAGCGCCTGACTGCACCTCTCCAGCTGTATCGAGGAGGGAAGTGAACAGTTGCTGCCCAATTCTATATACAGCCTAAAAGAGTTGCTGAGGAGAAGGGCCAGACTAAAAGTAGGACCTTTAGTATTAGGGACAGAAAAGAGAAAATAGTCATTTTAGGGGGGATTGTGAAGGAATGTGATGTAAATAATAATAATAGTAATCTGAAAATGTCTATTTTCTTATGTGCATACATATTTTTCTCCTTACTCATTATATAAGTATACAGGTTTGCTCTGTTCCTATATTTTCTCAAGATGGCGGGTACCCCCTACATCCCACACATCAGAAGAACGCGGAACTGAAGATAAAACCAAGGACAGCCAAACCTCGTTATGAAGATTCTCCATCTTCTTTTCTATCTTAACCAATGAGATGTACCTATTAGACTAACATAGCAATGACGTATTTTTGTGTATAAAACATTAGCACCGCCTTGAATAAATTAGAAGTGTAAGAAGTAACGGAGCTGAGCGTGTCTCAGAGTGTTTACTTTTATATGCATGCATAGCCACACTTTCCAATTAGAGACAGCAGCAGATAACCTTGGGCTCGATTGGAGCTCTTAATCATTTCCATAACAACTGTGCTCTGAGGAAGAGGGGATCTCCCCTCGAAACGCACACATCTGGAAGATCCTCAGGCATGCTGGACATGGTCCCAGTGACTTGGACGCTTTGTGTCCTTTGTGGACTTTGAAATGTTTTATGGCCTACTTGTTTGTATATTTCTTTTCTTTTCATACCAATAAACACCACTTGGGTAATGCGCAAGGTTGGTGTGCCCTCTTTTCATTTTTTCTACAGTGTTCCCATTGGATGTCCCCTGACCCTTGGAGGGCAGCAAGGTCTGTGCATTTACCCAGAGCCATTGAGATCCTAGGCAATATCCTCCGCCGTCACACCACTTTCGAGCGCAGGAGAATTTTTGTTATGAGTCATCAATTGCTAGGATGCAGGCAGCTGCTGGCTTCATAGCAACCAAGGTACACGGTATGTGGAAAGCTGTCATATTCGTATCAGCTTCCCAGCGCATTCTTACCCCACTCTGAACACTAGCATCTTTCTGTACGCAAGCTCAGGGCTTCGTTTTGATTACTGCTAGGTTGCTTATCTGTGAACTTGCAGTAATTATTTTCAATTTTGTCATAGCCATAGTAATAAGTTGTTAGAGTGGCCTGAATAAAAACTATTTGGCACACATGATAAATCTCCAAACGAAACTGTGGCAAAGCTGTTCTAAATTAGGCGCAAGCCATTTTAAAGAGACTACACTGCCACCAGTTTCCCAACTGTTTTTGAATTTCCCCCATCATGTTTTTTAACTGTAGCCATCCCTAAATCGTTCCTACACCAGGCCATATTTTTGTGAAAGTTAATGAAATGATCTGAAAAAGGTAGAAATCATTGAAAATAAAGAAAGTATATCCTACTGTGCTTATTTGATGTTTTAAGTATGAACAGCCATTTATTCTACATTTGGGCTGAAATATCTAAATAGGAAACTTAAATGTCACATTGAAATACTAACATACATAAAGATCTCTGTAGGGTAAGTGATGTATTTTACACTATAGGAGGCTTTAAATCTTCATTGTGGATTTAAACTATACGGTACATTTATCAATCACATTCGAATCACCAACTGCTTTTAATGTACCGAGAGAGGTAACACTTGCATATGGTGATAGCATCACTGAGTATTTCAACCAGATGGTGATTTTATTATTCACATTAATATGTAGTTGTAATACATATCATGTTATATCATGCTTAGCTTGGGTGCATTAACAGACTGCAGGAAATAGGGGTTTAAGATGGAACTCCAGGCAAAATGTTTGCTTTTAGATAGCATGAGAAGGGGTTAAAAGCTCTGTCAGGTTTTATTTCCTAATGGTGTCACCACTGGGAAGATTTCTTCTCACTTTCAGTGCCAATGACATCTGGTGCTTGGAAGAGGTAATCTCCACATACAGACAATAAAGAAACAGGTGTAAAGATTTCTTCTTTGCTAAAAAAGACTATTTTTATTGCTGTCTATGTGTTTGTGTTGATTAGGTCATCTCAGACTTATCACCAGATGACTCCTCCTGGCATCTAAGTAGGATGATAAAAGAATATATATGAGAGCCCAGGAATAAGAGCACTCACAACATCATTACATCCTTCACTATACCTTTAAAGAAAATGATGTGCACTGTCCATTGTTGGACACTTGAAGAACAAAGTGATCTGTAGGACATTCCGTGCAGCTCTTTTCTACTTTCAGTACTTCATGTTTACATACATTCACTTTGAAAGGACGTGTATTTGAGCTTGTTGTATGATCTCTAAAGCTTTTGCTATTTGTCTACACTAGAATTAGCATAAAGAGTACAGGTTTGGACAGGGAAAGTAAACTAAAGCTCCCCCCCTAATTCTGCACACAAATAACTCAAGGTAAGTAGAATGTAACATAATCCAACCTGAGGTTAGGCTTTCACTATACATTTTTTTTAATAAGAATGAGCTATTGTTATGTAATACTTTGAATTTTCACAAAACAATGTTATAAATTGAAATGCCGAAAACAACATTGAATGTGCATTGGTTATGCAGCTACTCTTAGTAGCTAATCAACCTTTCATTACTCTGACCATGCTGAAAGAAAAACTTTGATTGGTTGTCATGGTTCAGTAAATACAATTACGTTTTAGCAATGACTAATCTAAGAAGAACTACAAAAACCTATTTTATTATCTTGACAATCTTATCAACAAAATAGCTCTGCAATTTCAGAGAAACAGCAGAAAGCCCCCCGTTTTTACAGTCTTTACAATTCAGAAGAATTAAACATTCCTGTATTTCTGTGCGGTTTCTCCTTCTTTATGGACATCACAGTAGGCAAAAATATCTGTAATCTGGGATTCTCTCTTCTGCTTCTCTATTAGATGGGCCTATGCATATAGAGCAGTGGTCTCCAAACTGTGGCCCCGGGGCCAGATTTAGCCTTATATCAATAATGGACCATAGAAAAAGGAATCCCCCTTGGATTGGGACTTTAACAGACCACCAACTCTTGGAATAAAAATATATGTTTTATTGATATACTTAAAAGAGATGTAAAAGCATCTATAACATACAGAATAAAAAATCATTCCATACAAAATTGATACAGAATCAAAGCAGAGAATATATACAAAATTAAAATAATAGATGTAGTCTCATGGGGGTAGTATACCCCGATACCCGGCGCGTTTTCGGTATTCTGGTACCTTCATCAGGGGTTTGAGAGTTGTGTGTATTTTATACATGTATGGATTCCCAAGGAATGACTTTGTGTTCAGGTAGCACCCATGGCCCCCAGGATCAAATAGCGTATTTTCATATGTGCCAGACCAAGGCTATATAGGAATAGTACGTGTATTGAGTTACCAGTATCAAAACGTGTAATAAGTGAGCCAACTAGGGAAGAACGTTCATTAGAACCTGTAACAAGCTGGCTGCATGCCGGAAGGATAAATATCCAAAGACAGTCCCGTGGTGGTTGGCTCCTACATATAACCCTTCGAAAATGCAGGTCCAGTGGGGGTGCCTTCCCCTATCAGTGCTAACTTCTTCCCTAGTTGGCTCACTTATTACACGTTTTGATACTGGTAACTCAATACACGTACTATTCTTATATAGCCTTGGTCTGGCACATATGAAAATACACTATTTAATCCTGGGGGGCCATGGGTGCTACCTGAACACAAAGTCATTCCTTGGGAATCCATACATGTATAAAATACACACAACTCTCAAACCCCTGATGAAGGTACCAGAATACCGAAAACGCGCCGGGTATCGGGGTATACTACCCCCATGAGACTACATCTATTATTTTAATTTTGTATATATTCTCTGCTTTGATTCTGTATCAATTTTGTATGGAATGATTTTTTATTCTGTATGTTATAGATGCTTTTACATCTCTTTTAAGTATATCAATAAAACATATATTTTTATTCCAAGAGTTGGTGGTCTGTTAAAGTCCCAATCCAAGGGGGATTCCTTTCTCTATGGTCCATTATGCAAGGGATGAGACCACCACACTCTACATTTGCTATGATGGAAGTCACCCCTTCTTGTCTTATATCAATAATGGGGCAATATTCCTCCCACTAATACTAATAATGGGGCATTTCTTACTCCCATTGACCTCAGGGCATTTTCTACTCAAACTGGCCACAGTCCGGCCCCCTCGAAGTCTGAAGAACAGTAATCTGGCCCTTTGTTTAAAAAATTTGGAGACCCCTGATATAGAGGTTTTCTGGTCGTCCTCCCATTAGCACACTATGGGTTAACTGTTTCCTCATTAACCCTCAGGACAACCCTCTTCCAGCGTAATAAATCCCTGTCCTCCCCTCCCCCTCATGTTCTTTTTTCGTTGGTCGCCAGGCCACCAGAATAAGAGCATTCCAGCTTCACTCCCCTACCGAACTTCCTCCTCCCCCCAGGTTAGCCTCTCCTGGGGTTGGAGGATCCAGAAAGGATAGAGGTAAATCCTCTTAATACACTGGATGCCCTGGGTGCCGGGGCTGCGGGCATTATGTGTCTAAATGACACTCACGGAGGCTGTGGTGAGCAGAAGAGGATCATTTACTAGCAGCCTGCATGGGCTCCCTGGCATAAGGACCACGCCGGGCCTTCTCTGGGCCTTAGATCACCATCAGATGATGTCACGGGTGGGACTTAGCTGGGGCAGGGCTTAGCGGGAGCAGCCGCGCGTTGCTGGGGTAACCAGCACACTATTTAGACCGGAAGCCACGGCGGCGGCGGTGCCGAACGCCATGGCTGTCACATTGTATGGGGATCTGGTAAGACTGAATAGGGCCCTCCCCTTCCCTTCCCTGCTGTGTCCAACCCACCCTCTCTCCTACTATTATCTCCAAGCCTGGTTTTGGCTGAAAACCTCAACAGCTGCTGACCCAGTCTCTCTGCCATCCTGCAAACTCCAGCTCGTTTTCTGCAGGTAAGATGGTCGACGTTTTAAAGGTGCAGTGTTAAAAAAAATGTAAAAAAATAAAAATTAGGGAATAGGTAGAAGGGAAGGAGAGAATGCAATCTATATGGAATTCATATGTTTCTAAAAAGGCTCTTTTTGCTTCCATCCTTAGCCATGAGCTTGCCACAGCAGGCACGAAGATCTGCGGAAAGGTAGGAGGGGTCTACAGGGGACTTGAAGTGTAAAAGAGTGCCGCAGATGTGAGTAACATGTTGATTAATATTTTTAGGAGCAGAAGCCCTGAAAAAAAGACATTCCTGGAACAAAAAGTCCCACCACCGTTCTAAGTCCCTGCAACCAGGGTCCCATTCCAAACGGAGGGACCGCTCTCCCAGTGGTCCAAGCTGCAGTAAAACTCCAGCAGTAGAACCAAGGCAGTCTAGGAGACCAACAGATGGCCTATGCTGGGCTTGCACAGCACCGGCTGTTGTTGGGAAGCTTCTACAGTGGGGACGGAAAGTATTCAGACCCCCTTCAATTTTTCACGCTTTTTTATATTGCAGCCATTTGCTAAAATCATTTAAGTTCATTTTTTTTCCTCATTAATGTACACACAGCACCCCATATTGACAGAAAAACACAGAATTGTTGACATTTTTGCAGATTTATTAAATAAGAAAAACTGAAATATCACATGGTCCTAAGTATTCAGACCCTTTGCTCAGTATTTAGTAGAAGCACCCTTTTGATCTAATACAGCCATGAGTCTTTTTGGGAAAGATGCAACAAGTTTTTCACACCTGGATTTGGGGATCCTCTGCCATTCCTCCTCGCAGATCCTCTCCAGTTCTGTCAGGTTGGATGGTAAACGTTAGTGGACAGCCATTTTTAGGTCTCTCCAGAGATGCTCAATTGGGTTTAAGTCAGGGCTCTGGCTGGGCCATTCAAGAACAGTCACAGAGTTGTTGTGAAGCCACTCCTTCGTTATTTTAGTTGTGTGCCATTCCGAAGCATGCCGGAGCAGCCTGTCGCCCATCCATAGCCCTAACATCGATCTCAAGGGCCTTAAAGGTCTGGGTTACGAATGTGGAGATGGAACTGCGGGCTGGAGTGGAGACAGCTAAAGTCATCAAGGCTCTGGAGGAACTCAACCTGACAGCAACTTTTCTAGCCGAGTCTTCCATAGATCTAGTAAAATTACTGGCTAGGCTGATGGCACATGCAGTGACCGCAAAAGGGGCGCTATGGCTCCGACATTGGGCCGCATATGCGGCATCTAAACAAGCATTATGCAACATTCCATATAACGGTAAGATACTGTTCAGAAAGACCCTGGAAGAGGCAATCAAGCGGGTCACAGGTGGAAAATCTGGCCTATTACCTCAGACCTCTAGGAAGAGACAGCAGCCCTTCTGGTCAGGCCAGTTCGATTCCAGAAGGGGCCGTAAGGCCAGATATTATAGGCCAGGCTGGGAACACACCAGACCTCAATGGAGGGGGACACAGAGCTCCTTCCTGTGCAAGGTGAAGTCGACCGCAAGGCAGGCGGCAAAAAAGACTGAGAAATCTTTTTTGACAATCAATCAATCCAAACCCTCCAAGTTGGAGCCAGGTTGGCAAGATACTGGAGGGAGTGGACAATGAATGTGAAGGACCGCTGGATCCGACAAACCGTAAAGCATGGATACAAAATAAGATTTCAAAAGAAACCTCAGAATATCTTTGTCCGAACACATTACCCACAGGATCAGAAGAAACGCAAGTGTCACATGAGTGCCAGGTGAAGGGAGTATATTTTCTGATATTCCTGGTACCCAAAGCATTCAGAGAGCTCAGACCGGTCTTGGACCTGAGGTCCCTAAATCATTTCATCATTCCCAAAATATTCAGGATGAAGCCAATATATACAATAATATCAGTGGTTCTACAAGGAGATTGGTTACTCTCAATCAATTTGGCAGATGCCTATTTACATGTCTCAATCTACACCATCAAAAAGTACCTCAGATTCACAATAGAAGAAAAACATTATCAGTTCAAATGTCTGCCTTTGGCATCAACACAGCTCCCAGGGTTTTCTCCAAGATCCTGTTGGCGACCATAGCATTTATCTGGTTGCAGGGGATAACATTTTTCATTATCTAGACGACATTCTTGTCATGGCACATTCAAGCAAGCAGCTGGCGCTACAGTGCGACAAGGTGATAGCCATGCTGTACAACTTTGGATGGCTGATAAACAGTCAAAAGAGCAATCTCATTCCTACGCAACAGATGGTGTATTTAGGCATGGTGTTCGACACCCAGTCAGGTCAGATTATTTTGCCATATCACAAGGTGGATGAGCTGAAAGCCTGTGTCAATAGGGTGATGGAGACTCTGAAGCTGTCAGCAAGAGACTGCATGACAATGTTGGGGATGTTCACCACAGCTATCCCGGCGGTACCGTGGGCAAGGTTCCATATGAGAGCCTTATGATGTAAAAATTGCAATACTATACACTCTATAACTATTGCCTATATGTATCAATTTGTCTAGTACCTATCATTGCTAGTCTAATCTATCAGAGTATGCAAGGCCTAATGATATAATGTTAACTATGAAGACAGACACCTTTGCTTTGTAAAAACAATATCTTCCATTTATTTCCCAAGAAAGTAGGAATACTTCACATATTAAACAGCAGAGTATATATACAAAAGAACATCAAAGATACTTATCACACATGGTTTCATCGGCTGGTTCTGGATGATAGAAGGGGTCTGGGTCGCATGGAGTTTAGGCCCAAGCCATCAGTCAGAGCTAAGTCCCAAGATGGCAGAGAGACAGCCTCATGGCAAGGCTTTGCAGTGAAAAGAGAAAAAGCTCTCTGTAACAATCCTTTTTACAAAACTCACTCATCACTCATTCAAACTTCCCCCATTGCCAGTCCCATTTGCTTTGGACCAATCAGTGTTCACATGACAATTCTCCTTATATTACTGACTGTCTTGCCGTAATTGGCCTCTGGGGGCTGTGTTTGTCCATGAATCATCTCTATCCGACCTGGGTCAAATATATCTGAGTCTTTTATCTTCTGTATCTTAAATCATCAATTATCTCCACCTGTCCTCTCTTTGAAGCTCGCTTGCAGAGCCGTTAATCAGGAATTCTCATAGACAGCTCGGAGTCAGTATTGTCTGGCTCTCTTTGAAGATTGCTTGCAGAACAGCTAATCAGGAATTCTCATAGACAACCTGGAGGCGGTATTGTCATGTTCTCTTAGAGGCTTAATTGGCTTCAGCATTTTAAAGCCACGGAGGCCTGGCTTTGCGCCTAAAGGGCACATATCACCCTTCTTCAGACACAGTCCACAACTGTCTTAACGCGTGTCACTCCCCAACATGTGTTTCCGAACCAGTACCTATGGAACGGTCCTTAACTGTATTACTGTGTTGCGTTTTTCAACAGGAACATCTCCTATGGAACAATCCATAACTGTCTTGCTGTGTTGTGGTTTTCAACATGTGCTTCTGAAACAGCTCCTATGGAACAGTCCATAAAGGTCTTACCATGTTGCGCTTTGTTACTGGGTGACACACCAACATCACTCTTCCGTGACAGCTTCCATGTCACCATTCTGTGTCTTCTGTATCTTCTCCTTTCCGATATCTTTGGGACGGGGTGCAGTACAGGCAAGGGGTGTCCATTCACTCACCATTCACCAGCACACATTCAGAGCAACATATCAACCAGCTTGCAGATACAGAGTCTCGAAGAGAGCCTTTTGACCAAATTACTAGCCTAAACTACACCTCTATCACACTATACCATAAAATAAATCAACCCATTATATCATATATACATATATTTATATATGTCCCATCCAATTACGCATCCCGCTCCCAACCTCCTATAACCCTTTACTGTAAATATGGGTCGGGATTAGGCAGGCTTGCTCACAATGGCCTTTCCTACCGCACCTTTGGCATGTCAGCGGTATTGCAGGGCTCTGACTTGGCAGCAAAGCCTCTAACCTGTACACAGAGACCCTACCATCACTTCGCCCCTCAAATTGCATAGATAAATGGGAGACCTTTCTATATAAATATCGAGTCTAACACATATGAACCTGAAACCATGACAAACCACAAAATTCCATCCCTGTGCCTGGATTTCAGAGACCATGCCCAGGCTATATCATACACCCCAACCTACTGTCAGGTTCAAGGAACACCCTAGTTCCATGAATAACGTTACATCGGTATCCTTTAGGACAAAGAAACAAACTCTTCTATGTCCCAAATAATACCCAGGTGCTTCCTTCCCAGAAATAATCTCTTCATCCAGAACCCAGAGTGAAATATCTTCCCAACATTTTTCGTTCACCACCATGTATTTACCTGGCATACAAAGTACGTCATGGTCATGCTTCCGACAGAGGGAAGTATCAACCTGCCTCAAGATTCCATCTTCTTTGATTACATGTGGGTAATTTGGCCTCCAATGCAACAAGATAGAATCCCCAGTCAGTAAGCCCATTGATCCCACCAAAAATACAGACCGAGTCTGCACTTCTGTATATGGGATCATACAGCATAACACCTTTCACAATCCAAACTAGTACAGCCCATCCAGGCATTCGACCACCACTTTGGATTAGTGTAAGCGACGTGTTTTGGCAAATTCTTACTGAGCGGTGATGCTAACTCATCAGGCCACTGCCTCTCATACAGAGACTGTACAATCAGCTTAATGCTGGTTGATAATTCCGCCTGCCACTGCATGCACGCCAGAGCCCATGACAGATTTCTGTCCTGTACCATCACACTCTCTACCAACCTCTCAACACGGTTGAGAAAATCTGGAGCCACTTTACACTGGGTATTTATGTGACTTGAATGTTATCAAGGACGCCACCAATCTCTCTGAGTAACAAAGCCCTGCTTATTGTCTGAAGCTATGGCTGCAAGTTTGTTCCTCAGGAGGCCGATGTACACTCCATTAACAACACCCATCCCAGCTCCTATTCCCCCAATATAGTGCTGACTACATCCCTCCTTTTTCGGTTACTCCTCAGACATAAGTGTCCTGCATGACCCTCATCCTGTGTCCGCACCTCTCTGGGAGTAAGCCACTGGTACAATGACCGCACTTGATTCAGTGTATATTCAGCACATATAGGGTAATAGGTTTTTATCAACCACTGTGAGATGTTGAAGCGCCATGTGGGGCAGGTATACTTTACACTGGTAGCCAGCATTTGTTCCCTTTATTTAAGGGAGCATGCTCCTGTGTGTGGTCACTGACATTACCTGTGAAGAGTTTCAACCTCTCAGGTGAGACATCAACCAGGCGTACCTCTCCCATGTCCAGTTCTGGTGTCCCACATGTCCAGTAACTGAGAGCTTCTCTACAGGACTGCTAAAATTGAGACACCACCCCTACAAGGAAGTTTTCACCCAGTTTATGTGTCACCTGGCACCCTCTAGTGTGGCCAACCAACACCTTATTATGAAAAAGTGCCAGCCTCCTGGGTACCTGCACCATAATAATTCCATTACGTCAATACATGTCATACATTAAAAACCTTTTCTTCTTTCAATTCCTCCCTCCAACAAAAAAACAACATATATTTTACATTTCATATTCTGAAGGATTGGACGGGTTATATTCCTTCCCCAAACTCCAACCCATTGCATATGTATTAATAGCACATTATTGCATTCATCAGGAGAGACTCTGGCAAAAATGTTTCACAAGTCTTGATGATAGGCACAGTCTTTCAGATTCAGCATTAGCACTAAATTGTCCATAAGAAAAAAACAAGTATTAATCTCAATCTTTACATTTTTCCCTTCTCTCCTGAATGTTTATTAGAACAAATTTGCGGTGTGATGTAGCACAGACAAACTGCCAACCAGATGATCATCTGTCATCCATGTTCCAGAGACCTCTCCAGTCTCGCTCCACCAGGACTATGGAAGTGAAAAACAAGAGCAGAATCAAATTCTTATCCACAATATCTACTCGCTTGCTATGTTTACCCATAGTTCCCTCCTTGGAACCCAGGAATCTAATATTCCTGGCTTCTGCAACTCTAACCAAACTATCAAAACAAACATGACTTCTTTAAGATGAACCCACTCTAAAATGGATCCCCATGGTATGATCAAAAATTTAAAAAAAAAACGATTGTCAATGTTGCTTTCCAAAAATTCTAATTTTAAACACTAAAAACAATGCATTTATCTATACCTTAAGACCTATGCACTAACTCCCCTTTCGGGTGGAAAACACCTACACCTTTTGGAACTTTTTCCACCTGAATGAAAAGAAAAAAAAAACAAAAGAAACAACAACAACTCCAGCAGCTAAACCTACCAACTCTTGTCTTAAACAAAATGTATTCAGCTGCTAATTGGGGACATAGTCAATGACAATGATCCCCCTAAATCTAACAATTTTTCCACCTGAACAAAACAAAAATAAAATAGATGACTAAACAAATACCAAAAAAATTTAAAAAAATTAAATTAAAAAAATTACAAAACTAAGTTAAAAAAAATACTAATACAAATAATTAACCATAAATTAAGAAAAAAATATAAAAAGTAAATAAATAAATACAAAATAAAAATCTGACCATTATCACACAAAAACAACATGACAAGACAACCACCATAAAACAATGACAAACACTCAACTTTTAATTAAAGACATGCATGGACTTTTCTCATGAGAAAAGTAAGTGCTCATTTTGATCCAACAGACAATTAGTTAATGGGAAAAACAAAAAACAAAACATCTGTACCCCCCTCATCACAACATTTGTAACTTCATTTGTAACTCTTTGATCCATTAATGCCTGACTATTTATTGTTTATTTTTTTCATTGTTTGCAACAATTACTAATTAATGAGCTGATGGTAACATGTGATAATCGATTATGCATTTACAATAACCTACCCCCTGTTCTGCTAAATTTGCCCACTGTTGTTCTCACTTTGAAGGACCTGCAAACAAAACACAAACATTAGTATCCAAACCAGTTTAACTTCTTCCCTGGTCTCTGGAAAAGGAACACTAAGACAGTGATTATACACAATTATCATGAAAATTTACTTTTTGAGTCCCCCAAGCCTTTTCCCATTAATTGTAATACTAGGGGAATAATTGCCATATTTTCCTATACTAAGCAAGCAGTCTTCGTAAACTTTGCCATATTACTTCAGGAAAAATGGCAATGCAATTTGCGTCCAACTACATACAAGCCAGAAAGAAAAAACATACTAATCAAATGTTTTAGAAAAAAAAAAATATATATACCAATTCAGAGGCTTATCCTTGAAAATACTAAAAATATATCAAGGTCCTCTATTATATTTAAAACATGAAGCTCACATCTAAACCTTATTCATAGCAAGGAAACATTGACCAGAAAATTCTTAGCATCCATGCAGCTCACTAAGTGCTGCTAACATTGTTTCCCCCAGTGCTATATTTGAATAACCATGCGGCTACCTCCATTTTGACTTTACGCAACTGTTCTATATATTGATAATTTTCAGTTTGTAGTCTCTGCATTTGGGTCTTAAAAGGGAAATGGACTTGATTACTATGGCCTGCTTTGGATTGCTACCCCATCTGGTAGAATAACATTTATAATGCATTGGGGTCGTTTTAGGGTGGTGCGATCTTCTTTTGATATCATTATTCGCCACCCAACAATATTTTGCGATGTGACCCCCCCCCTTTTACACAAAAAACATTTGAGGGCTGGTCTCTCTGTATAGGCCCTTCTTTGAGCATATGGCGCTGGAAACTCACATTGCTGGACATTATTACTACGATTACTATGATTGGAATAAACAGACTTTACATTTTCACCGTCTGAGGAGCCATCAGAAGTTTCCATTGTTTCAACTCCTGAATCAATTTCAAGCGCAGTTATCGCACTTTTATTTAAATCTCCAACATTGATTTCTATCATAGTAACATCACTTGCAGCAATAAGAGCGTCTGGTTTTTCTGCATGTTGTTTCACTTCTATCTTTGTTGTGCACTGAGCATGTGCAGAGGGTATCTCCACCATTCGGCTTTTGCATGTTTGGAGGATAATTCCATTATGGCTGCCTGCGCACCCTGTAATTCCTCCCTAAGCAGTATGATAACACGCAAATTCTCAGCCTCTCTCTGTCCTAAAGATGCGATACATTGTTCCTTCAACATACATGTTTTCTCCAACTCATTTATTCTCTGTTCCAATACACATTTCTCAGTCACTAATTGTTGAATGTGATCAGAAACATTTGCATCTGCTTTTGCAACTATTGCTAATATATTCTCACTTTGTATCTGCTCCAAGAATTGTTTTTTTTCCACACACCATTGCACTTGTTTTTTTTCCGCGACGTCTTTCATCTTCAACAACATGCATACAATATTAGCCATCTTGGATTTCCTGCCTTTCTTCGACTTTTTATTTATGAGATCATTATGTGTATTACATTGTCTCAATACACGCGCAAAGAAAACCTGGTGAGATTTTTGACTGATATATGTATGTATGTTAAATGTTTGTTGTATTGTTAATGTACTTTAGGCTTGTAACCAGTCAACGGTACTGGTGAGTGAGGGTTTGATCAACCCTGGTTATTTGATGTAGCCTGCATATTGACAGGATAAACCACACATCTTTGAGCCTGTGTCAACAGGGTGATGGAGACTCTGAAGCTGTCAGCAAGAGACTGCATGACAATGTTGGGATGTTCATTGCAGCTATCCCGGCTGTACCATGGACAATGTTGCATATGAGAGCCTTCCAGATGTCCTTCCTGGGACAATGAGACGGCCGGTCATTGGACCAGAAGATCTGGATACCAGGACAGATTCGACAGAGTCTAAGATGGTGGACCTTGCCATAGACCCTGGCGCGGGGCATGCCTCTCAGCCCGGGCGACTGGATTGTAATTACCTCAGACGCCAGCCTCCAGGGCTGGGGGCTCACTGCCTCGGCAGGCAGGTGCAAGGCAGGTGGAGCGTGACGGAGACCAAACACTCCAATCTACTAGAGCTACAGGCAGCATACGCGTCCCTGATGGCATTCAAGGGGATGATTCAAGGAGCTTGAGTCAAACTCTGACTAGACAACCAGACAACGGTAGCATATATCACCCGACTGGGAGGAACCAAGAGTCTGGCATTACTTCAATTAGCAACCAAGATTCTCCACTGGGCCGAGACTCATGTGGAAGATTTAACAGCAGTGCACATTCCAGGCAGGCAAAACCAGATAGCAGACCGACTGAGCCGGAGGTTTCCCAGCAGTGGAAAATGGGGAATCAGCAGTCACTATATTCAACCAATTTTTGCCAGATGGGGGACACCCAATGTAGACCTGGTGGCTACACCAGGGAATGCACAAGTGCCAGAGTTCACCGCAAGGTGCAGGTACAATGAGGCGATAGCCCAAGATGCCTTCTCGATCCTCTTTGTTTCCCCCAGTGTACCTGTTTGCTCCAATCCCATTAATCATGAGGGCCCTGCAGAAGATCAAGAAGGAGGAAGTGCATGCCATCCTAATTGTACCCTTCTGGCCCAGGAGGCCATGGTTTCCTCTGCTCTTGCAGATGGTGTCCGCCCCACCAATACACCTACCTACACCTATTACAGCAAGGACAGTGGATGCACCCCAATCCAGGGAAACTGCAGCTAACAGCCTGGTTGTTGAATCGGCCCGACTGCATGCACAGGGCCTCTCAGAGTAGGTAATCACTACATTACTGGGGGCAAGGAAGACTAGAACAAATGCCACATACTCCAGGATTTGGAGAAAATTTGTGGACTTTGCATCACAGCATAGTTTCTCCCTGTTAACTACAGGTATTGCAAATATTTTAGAGTTTCTGCAAACAGCAATAACTATAGGCTTGGCATACAACTCAATTAAAGTTCAAGTGTCAGCCCTGTCCTGCTTCACCGGACATAGATGGGCTAATGAGCCTTTAATAAAGCAATTCCTCAGAGCTGCAATAAGAGTGCGGCCACCAAGGAGGAACCTCTTCCCAACTTGGGACTTGGGCACAGTCCTAAAGGCACTGTTGCAGGCCCCATTCAGTCCGGCTGAGTCATGTGCACTTAGATTTCTAACAATCAAACTGGTCTTCCTGACGGCGATTACAATGGCCAGAAGAGTGTCTGAGTTAGCAGCCTTATCCTGTGAAGAACCATTCTGCATTATTTATCCGGACAGAGTGATCCTGAGACCCGCTTCAGCCTTGGCCTCTAAGGTGGTCTCAAGGTTTCATGTAAACTGGGAGGAAGTGCTACCTTGCTTTACGCAGCCTCCAGATCAGGAAAACCAGTTGGATTTGAGACCTCTGAACATGGTCGGCTTAATATAAAAATGTCTTCAATGGGCACAACAGATACGCAAATCAAATAATCTGTTCATCTTCCCTTCAGGACCCCATAAAGGGGAGGCAGCATCATCAAGGTTCTTGTCCACCTGGATCACAAGAGCTATCTCGTTGGCATACAAGCAACAGGGCCTTGCTCCCCCACAGACTATACAAGCTCATTCTACAAGAGGGATGGCAGCTTCATGGGCATCCATGGCAAAGATCCCGGTGGAGGACGTATACAGAACGGCTAGCCGGAGTTCCTGTGAAACTTTTGCTCGGCACTACAAACTGGATGTAATCTCCGCTAGTTCATCGATGTTTGGAGCGGTGGTAGTGTCGACTCCTTTGACCAATTAATTAAAGTGTGGTGAAGCATGGAATTGAGTGAGTTTTGTCATTTCTTTCCCTCCTTATATTGGCTTGGGTATATCCCATAGTGTGCTGACGGGAGGAAGACCAGACCAGGAAAACAGAAAATTGTTATAAATACTCACCTTAATTTTCCTTTCCTGGTCTGTCCTCACCTCAGCACAACTTTACTTCCCTCCCTAAGTGGCCTGTAGCCGCTACAAAAGAGAACACGAAGGGGAGAGGATGACAGGGATTTATTATGCTGGAAGAAGGTGGTCCTGAGGGTTAATGAAGAACAGTTAACCCATAAATGTGCTGACGTGAGGACAGACAAGGAAAGGAAAATTACGGTGAGTATTAATAAAAATTTTCCGTTTATATGATCTGCAGGACCAATAGAAGGAATTTTCCCAGGGCTCTTGCACACAGGCTGGTTAAGCCCATTCACTAGTACTAAGTTGACCATACACTAGTAGAATTTGGTTCAAATGTTTGCATTTGAAGAGCATTCTTCAATTTTCCAATCATTAGTGAGGTCAAACCGATGCTTGTTTTGGACTATAGTGGCGAGAAAGGAGCAGGATGGCAAATTGGTTTTCGTTTGGGAAATTACATTCATTCCAAAATTGAACGTTAAAAGCAAACTAAATTTTGAAGTACTTTTAATCGACACTCATCAAGACATCAAATGTACTAACAAAAGGGACTTTTAAGAGTGGTGCTCAGTAAAATAGTACAGCAAATGTATAAAAATAAAAAATGTATTTAAATTTACATAAAAAACAACAGGTACATGTTCACATTCATTGTGTAAAAGTAATGTCACTGTTTCACCAATGTACATTTAAGATGTCAATACAATTCCTGAATCATAATTAATTTGCAGACACTGTAATCTCTATGCATTTCGTGTTTTTTCGTATTCACATGGAAATACATTGGATACAACTCAAGAACACATGAAACAATTAAAAGATTCTTAGATGCTGCGAGTGGCCACAGCAAAGGTTATCCACGGGAGGCCCTTCTTTTGTTTATCAAATGTACTAAGAGTTTTCATACAAATGTTCATATGAATATTTGTATGAAAAATTTTTAAGAAATCTACTAGTGTAAGGTCAGCTTTAGGGTTCATGTAGATGAGCTTTGTAAACACACATTCACTTCACATTCAAGCAAATTCATTTTCGCCAAATGGTTTATGTGCTTAAATAACATTTAACTTGCTTTTTGACTGCTATGTCTATCTTTTAAGTAATTTTTTGTGTAAACTATCCCCGCAGAAGCCACTTGGTACAGTGGGGACGGAAAGTATTCAGACCCCCTTCAATTTTTCACTCTTTGTTATATTGCAGCCATTTGCTAAAATCATTTACGTTCATTTTTTTCCTCATTAATGTACACACAGCCCCTCATATTGACAGAAAAACACAGAATTGTTGACATTTTTGCAGATTTATTAATAAAGAAAAACATCACATGGTTCTGAGTATTCAGACCCTTTGCTCAGTATTTAGTAGAAGCACCCTTTTGATCTAATACAGCCATGAGTCTTTTTGGGAAAGATGCAACAATTTTTTCACACCTGGATTTGGGGATCCTCTGGCATTCCTCCTTGCAGATCCTCTCCAGTTCGGTCAGGTTGGATGGTAAACGTTGGTGGACAGTCATTTTTAGGTCTCTCTAGAGTTTCTCAATTGGGTTTAAGTCAGGGCTCTGGCTGGGCCATTCAAGAACAGTCACGGAGTTGTTGTGAAGCCACTCCTTCGTTATTTTAGCTGTGTGCTTAGGGTCATTGTCTTGTTGGAAGGTAAACCTTTGGCCCAGTCTGAGATCCTGAGCACTCTGGAGAAGGTTTTTGTCCAGGATATCCCTGTACTTGGCCGCATTCATCTTTCCCTCAATTGCAACCAGTCATCCTGTCCCTGCAGCTGAAAAACACCCCCACAGCATGATGCTGCCACTACCATGCTTCACTGTTGGGACTGTATTGGACAGGTGATGAGCAGTGCCTGGTTTTCTCCACACATACCGCTTAGAATTAAGGCCAAAAAGTTCTATCTTGGTCTCATCAGACCAGAGAATCTTATTTCTCACTATCTTGGAGTCCTTCAGGTGTTTTTTAGCAAACTCCATGCGGGCTTTCATGTGTCTTGCACTGAGGAGAGGCTTCCGTCGGGTCACTCTGCCATAAACCCCCGACTGGTGGAGGGCTACAGTAATGGCTGACTTTCTACAACTTTCTCCCATCTCCCGACTGCAACCTTGGAGCTCAGCCACAGTGATCTTTGGGTTCTTCTTTACCTCTCTCACCAAGGCTCTTCTCCCCCGATAGCTCAGTTTGGCCGGACGGACAGCTGTAGAAAGGGTTCTAGTCGTCCCAAACATCTTCTGTAACCTTGGCCAGATCTGTGCCTTGCCACAATTCTGGCTCTGAGCTCTTCAGGCAGTTCCTTTGACCTCATGATTCTCATTTGCTCTGACATGCACTGTGAGCTGTAAGGTCTTATATAGACAGGTGTGTGGCTTTCCTAATCAAGTCCAATCAGTATAATCAAACACAGCTGGACTCAAATGAAGGTGTAGAACCACCTCAAGGATGATCAGAAGAAATGGACAGCACCTGAGTTAAATATATGAGTATCACAGCAAAGGGTCTGAATACTTAGGACCATGTGATATTTGAGTTTTTCTTTTTTAATAAATCTGCAAAAATGTCAACAATTCTGTGTTTTTCTGTCAATATGGGGTGCTGTGTGTACATTAATGAGGAAAAAAAAATAACTTAAATGATTTTAGCAAATGGCTCCAATATAACAAAGAGTGAAAAATTTAAGGGGGTCTGAATACTTTCCGTCCCCACTGTAGATTGGGTTCTTCTGCCTCGACTCTGGGTACAACCTCAGCCCCACTGAAACATCAGGTTAAACAAATGTAAACTGCACTGCTACTTGTAGCACAAATATAGATACCCTGCACACACAACTAAGGTTCAGTATCAAAAAACAAATCAGACTGGTTAGTGGTAAATAAACCCAATATATTTGCATGGGTTGCAGTAAATAGGAATATGCACATACATGAGTAACTAAAGGATTAGGTCAATCACAGTTCACTAGACAATATGTTCACTAAGCTATAACAGCATAGAATGGTGTTCTGTGCAGCTAAAATGTAGTAAACCTGGTAATCCACAAAATCAGCAACATGTAATGGCATTAGATAACAGTAACAGCAATGATAATCAATACTGTGATAACACCTCTGTAAACAATAGGCTATATCCACTAACTTAACCACTTCAATACCCGCGTATAGACATATGATGTCCACAGATGGGATCTCCCATCCTGGGTGGACGTCATATGACGGCCTCGGGTTCCCGGCCGTCTAGGGGGCGCGCGCGCCCGCCGCGTTGCTCGGGACCCGGTGCGTGTGCCCAGCGGTCGCGATGTCCGTCGGGCACCCACGATTGCCCGTTAAACGGGCCGGACCGTGGATCTGTGTGTGTAAACACACAGATCCACATCCTGTCAGGTGAGAGGAGAGTGATCTGTGTTCCTAGTACAGCGGAACACTGATCGGTCTCCTCCCCTTGTACATCCCCGCCCCCTACAGTTAGAAGCATTCCCTAGGAAACACATTTAACCCCTTGTGTCCCCCTAGTGGTTAACCCCTTCACTGCCTGTCACATTTACACAGTAATCAATTCCATTTTTGTAGCATTGATCGCTGTATAAATGTGAATGGTCCCAAAAATGTGTCAAAAGTGTCCGATGTGTCCGCCATAATGTCGCACTCACGAAAAAAAAATTGCGATCGCCGCTATTACTAGTAAAAAAAATAAATAAATATTTTTTTTTTTAAAATGCCATAAATCAATCCCGTATTTTGTAGACGCTATAACTTTTGCGCAAACCAATCAATATACGCTTATTGTGATTTTTTTTACCAAAAATATGTAGAAGAATACGTATCGGCCGAAACTGAGGAAAAAATTTATTTTTAAAAAAAAAAATTGGGATATTTATTATAGCAAAAAGTAAAAAATATTGTGTTTTTTTCAAAATTGTCGCTCTTCTTTTGTTTATAGCGTAAAAAATAAAAACCGCAGAGGTGATCAAATACCACCAAAAGAAAGCGCTATTTGTGGGAAAAAAAGGACGTCAATTTTGTTTGGGTACAACGTCGCACGACCGCGCAATTGTCGTTTAAAGTGCGACAGCGCTGAAAACTAAAAATTGGTCTGGGAAGGAAGGGGGTGAAAATGCCCTGTATTGAACCGGTTAACTTACTGTTACCAGTCAGTATCCCTGATTAGCCTCACACAAGTCATATAATAATGCTGTACTGCATTTGTGACAGTATGTAAAAAAAAGTGAAAAAAATATATATATTTCTTAATTTTCCAAGAAATTGTGACAAAAAATTTCAACTTCAGAAAACTCACTATGCCTCTTACTAAATACCTCTACTTTCCATGGGAGGTATTTGTACTGTCCTGGCATTTTAAGGGCCTCAAGAAATGAAATAGGCCGTCAGTACATCAGGGTAGATCAATTTTCAAATATACTATATATACGATAGTTTGTAAATTTTCACACAAACCAAATGATATACACTTATTGGGACAATTTTCTTCACCAGACTTGTAGCAGAATACATTTTGGCCTAACTTTAAGAAGAAATTTGATTTTATTGGATATGTTTTATATCAGAAAGTAGAAAATATAAAAAAAAAAATCCAAATGTTTGGTCTCCTTTTGTTTGTATAGCAAACAACAAAAAACTCAGTGGTGATCAAATACCACCAAAAGAAATATATTTCTATATATAGTACATATACATTTAATCTGTGTACAATGTTGCATGACCGAGCAATTGCCAGTTTAATTAGCATAGTGCTGAATAGCAAAAAATGATCAGGAGGGGGTAAAAAAGTGGTTAAAGGGCACCCTAACATACTGTTATAGCAGTGAAAAGGCACCTCTACTGATGAACACCAAAACACCTGTGCTGTACATAGTAATGTACTGCGTTGCACAAAGTGTCATGTCAGTTTTTATGGGCTAGTGTTGACGGGCTTTTGTTGGCTTCAAGTGGGTTTTACATTCCCATACAGGTGTTGTACAATGTATATGTATCACTAAGGGAAATGTAATTCTACCAAACCAGTAATTGTATTACTGTTACAAGTTTTAGCAGTTATTTACAAAGGAAAAGGGGGTTTTCTAAATACTTATGTTGTTTTTAATGCAAAACTGTTAGAACAAATGAACATAGCTAATAGAAAAAATGAATATAGGAATGGTAAATACAAAATAAAAACAAAACAGAAAATAGCAAATGGGATATGGGGACCAATGAGTTATTTAGATGGACTATGCTGTACAGCTAATAAAACAAACTGGTTTATCTGTTTCATTTCTACCCTTTGGACTATAGAAAAGTTACAATATTTTCTAAAATGTTCCTTCTTTTTAACATTCTTTTCTATTACTAAATTTGAGAACAGAATTTTGCCCAAAGCATTGTCATAAGGTCAGAAAATAAGCCCTGCAGAGGTCTTGGAGTAGTTACTGTGAATCTTTTCCTCTGGGATACACAGCTAAATTTTAGTTTGCTTCAAAATGCTGGACTTACCTGGGAAAGCAAAAACACATTTACACATAAAATAACTCTTCACAAATAGAAACAGCAGCTTTGGCTCTGCAGGTCATCTGAAAATTTGGCATTTCAAAATAATGGACTGGGCTGTTCTTTGTTGTTTATGATCATCCATTATTTTTAAGGTGTGATGGAATGTTTTTTTGCTTAGGTGTTTACAGCCACATTCGGAGAATTCTGTGAATTCAGATGGAAAGCAGTGTGTATATAGATGAGACAAGTTTGGAGTTTTATCCAAGTACTGATGGTTTATGTCACCTTACAAGTCTGCGTGCAGATTTATTGCACATCTTTGTCAGATTTAAAGCTGAAGGTGAACCAGTTTATACTTTTTCTTTGCTGGTTCCACCTTTCCTCCTTCATTGACATTCTCATGAAATGCTGAATTAAAAACTTTCATTACAAACATCACAGCACACTGTTATGGTACTTCACTCAGGAGTCCTTGGCCCTGGGGCAAGGAGTGCATGGCTGTTGGGAGAAGTTATGCAAATATCAAAATGCCTTGATGGGTGGAAGTAAATCTGGAGGAGTGGGCATTTTAATGACTGAAAGAACTAAAATGTAATGAATGAAAGGAGCAGGCCAGGGACAGTAAGGCTGGTCAGGAAAGACTAGATGATTGGCACGGTTCTGCGTACATTGATCTGGCGCCAGGTTTTGCCTCCTGCCTGAGCTGCTCGCATTCCTGTCAATCCACCCTGAACCTAGGTATTATTTTTTTAGTAAGGTGTTTATTTATTTATAAGTTCTACAAGTAAACACAAGAGTAACAATACAATAAACTAAATAAAGGGGGGTAAAGGGCACCAATTACGCATTGCAGAAAAACAAGTCCATCTTTGTGGGTCATGGTGACCCATTAAGAGCAATGACATGACACAACAATCACAATCATAATCCCAATTTGCTGGAAAAATATTTCCCTTTTCCCCATATCAGAGGAGATCAGAAATATATATATATATATAGATATATATATATATATCTATATATATATATATATATATAGATATATATATATATATATATATATCTATATATAAAGATACAGTATCTCACAAAAGTGAGTACACCCCTCACATTTTTGTAAATATTTTATTATATCTTTTCATGTGACAACACTGAAGAAATTACACTTTTCTACAATGTAAAGTAGCGGGTGTACAGCTTGTATAACAGTGTAAATTTGCTGTCCCCTCAAAATAACTCAACACACGGGGGGTGTGGTCAGTTGTAGGCCAAGACAGATGTGAGGATCGTCTCTCAGACCCCAGCTGCCTCCCTATACCTCCTGGATTCCCCTGCAATCTCAATCATGGCGGCAAAAGGTTGGGGTGAGCCTCCCAGAGACCCGAAGCTCCAGCGCTACGGGAAGGGGCGGGGCTCAATTTCTCTCCATCTTATCTCCTCCATCTGGAGTACAGTGTGGACAGGGGAGAAAGTTGAGCGCGGCTGCTGCACACGCTGGCACACACAGCAATATGGAGTCCTCTCCCTCCACTCCAGAAAATCCTTCACTTTAGAGGCAGCCCCAGATGCCATTACTAAGCCTATCCTAGAGGCTATTGAGGGGTTTAAGGCAGTGCTGATGGTGCGGATAGATAACCTAACCTCTGAATGTACACCAATTCGCCATTACCTTGACACAATCAGAGATCGGCTCAATGAAGCTGAGGATTGCATTGGATCAGTGGAGGATCAGCAGAGCTCACACACAACACAGCTGACAGACCTTCAAACACTAGTGAAGTCCCTGGTGCACACGGTGGATGACGCAGAAAACAGACAGAAATGTAACAATATCTGTGTGGTGGGTCTCCCTGAAGGGGCCGAAAGCTCACATTCTACTCTCTTTGTGGAGTCATTCTTTCAGTCAAGAGGGCGCACAGAGTTCCTACTGGCAATCGCCTTCCTGGCGCACCGCCTAGACCGTTCCTTGTACGTTTTCTGAATTTCAGGGACTGAGATATGATCTTGGCTGAAGCAAGGAAACACCCTGAATTTCCATATGAAAACACCAGAGTGATGCTCTTCCCAGATTTTTCCACTCCACCATTTGAGCATAATTTATTAAGAAACAGTAATACCCAGAGCCCCGTCTCTGTTTTTTAGCGCGATTTTACTCTTGTACAAATGTAAGTGCATTACTGTTTCTTAATAAATTATGCTCAAAAGGTATTATTCTATGGTTGGTCTTTCTCTTATACCCTGCTGAGTAACCGAGGCTTACCGGACACCCAATTCAACAGGGGATTGCAGTGTACAGACGAATTATCTGGGTATAACAGTCTGGACGTTCCTTTACTCAAGCAAAGGCGTTGGCTGGGCTATAGCCATCTGCTTGCTTTTGCTTGCCATCTCGTAAGCAAGTTTTTTTATTAGGTGGTGGCACTTAAGTTGTGGATCAAGCTCACCTGGGTGTTCTGTTCTGGACTCAGTTCAATGCATTTATTATCTTGCTATTTATAAGCCAATATTGGTTTGTACCTTATATAGCGCAGCTTCTCCTTTCCATTCCATTTTTGTGTTATCCTGCAAATAAGCTGCTGCTCTTTGGACTTTGATTTTTATATAAATTACTACTATTTCTTTTTAATTTAAAATATTATTGTTACTTGGATCTAGCACGTTTTTTTCCCTTTATATACCACTCTCATTGCTTGGACGGGTGAATCTTTTAAAGATGAAGATCTTACCAATCTTTTTGTATATCTTACGTAATTTTCAAATATGGATTCCTTGTTCGTATTTTAAGCATGCAAATAGTTTTTTTAGCTCCTTTATCTGATCTTCCTCTCATCCAAGGATAGGGCTTTGCACCTTGCAGGAACCTCCAGGACAGGGAGGCCTGGCATTGCTAGACCTTTTAAAATATTTTTTAGCAGGCCAAATGGTAGTTGCTAGGTGTTGGTTGCTGCGCGATGATGGCGACTCTGCAATGGTCCTTGAAACTGCTCTTTGTGGTTCCTACGAGAGTCTCTTTTATTTAGTCTATAGAGGTGCCCAGGTGGCCTCAGCGTTAACTGGGTCCATGCATTGTACTTTTCATGCTTGGGACAGGGTCCGGGTGCTGATGGAACCAGATGGTTTGGTCCTTTTGCCATCTGCCCCTCTTTGGTTTAACCCCAAGTTTTCTCACTTTGGTGACATTCCAACCCCATCGTGTGGGCTCAGGTTGGCATCAAAAAAAAAAAAAAAAGAAAGAGGCTCCCATCATGTCACGTAGAGTGTAGTGGTCCCATCCCTATATGTAGGAACAAAGGAAAAACACCCCCTCAAGTGGGACTTTGATGCACCATCCACACAATATTATGTAAAAAATGTCTTTAATTGTATAGAATAAAATACATATGAAATCTACACATAACAAGGGTGCATAACAAGTATCACATGAAAAACAAACAAAAACTAACAACTGTGTACATGAACGTCATACAATGTAAATGCCCTGATGCCCCACGCGTTTCCGGGAATTAAGTATTCAGATACCTTCATCAGGGGCTGAGGGTTCGACAAGTTTTTTTTACATGTATATTGGTTCTAAAATACAAAGAGATATGTCAGACAATACATACAATTGGAGTGTAAATAGTGTTAAAAGAGAGACAATTAGCCATATGCACAAGATGTAACGTAGTATGGATGGATAAACATAGGGGGGGAAGAGAATACATACTTAAACAATAAGTATACCCATACCCAGGTGGTTCCATGTAATAAGTAGGCACTGAGGATCAAAAATCCGTAATAATGTTGCGTGGCTGTACAGACTGTAAAAAAGTGGGCCAACTCTTAGATACGTAATGTCTGCAATATCTGCATGGTAAAAAAGAAAATGAATGATGGGAAAACACACCCCAAAACATTCAAAAGAGTGAGTAAAGGAAAAAGAAAAGGCAAGAAAAAAAGGGGAGAGACCCAAAAATGTCAATATATAAAGAAAGATAAAAGGAAATATGTGTTGTAGATATGAATAAACATGAGTCTGTGGGTGGTAAGAAGAATAAGGTGAGCAGAAAATGGCCCACAATAGATATCCTAATGCTCATAAAAGGAGACGGATATAAATGGGGAAAGAGCAGGGGCCAATAGGGGACTCAGAAACAGAGCAGAGAGAATGTGTCTACACAAGGCAGCAGCAGAGTGGATGTGTTCCAAAAACCCAAATAGAAAGGGAGGGGAAAAGACGTACCAACCCTGTGGGATATGCCAATGTTGTATCCACAGAAATGTGAGGGACAGCTAGTCACTGGAGCCTAGAATGCTAGCTGAGTGACCAAGGGATAAATATCCAGATGTCCCTGGAGCGGTATATCCTGCATGTACCAATGCATAAAGTCAGTATCATGTAAGGTGAACAGGTTTGAATATATAATCAAGTCCCCAGGGTAGCAAAACCTACTTACATATGTCACTATCTGCCATGTAGCGTGCTGCAGCCCGGTCCGTGCCTGGAATGCAGTGATTCGCTTCCTCTGTATGCTGGCGTATGACGCCAGCGCATGCGCCCCAGTGTAGCCATGATTGGTATGGGGAGAGAGGCCGGCGCGTGCATGCATGCGGAACGTAGCGTTCATGGAGTACACAAGTCAGCTGTGAGAGAAAGGAGGGGCACAATGGTATGGCTCCTCCAAGTGAGTATAGAGCGCACATATATAAACCCCATTAGCAGACTCAATAGGGGAACCGATGGAGTACCTATGGAGCACACTTCTGATGGGAAAATATGGGAGAAGATGGCAAGAATGAGAGAATAAAAAAATGTATAGTGTGCCCATGAAAATGAAGGTGGGTGCAGAACCACTTATGCAACAGGAGATTGGCCCAATCGTCTGCCGCCATCTAGTGGAAATAAATAAATATAGCAACCAAACTTGTTTCACATGAAAACATCCTCAACCTGGAGATGTTCTTTGGGGTGTATATCCAGCAGGGTGTCAGTAGGAAAAATGATATAGCTATCCATGTGCAATTACTAAAAAATCAACCAATATCAACAAAAATAATATACAGTAAGTTACTGCTAACAAAAGAACAGATGCAAAGCCTGCAGGTATAAGACCCCAGAGGTATATGGACAATAGAATATGAATATTCACAAAACTTTTGATTAGCATCTGTTCCTACCTCTCTCTTAATTCATCCATCCATCGTTAAATAGTGGTATAGTTTCTCAAATGGGGACCTAAGACTAGATCATACCCAAAGAGAAATTGCCTAATTTGAAGAAATTTAAAGAATGGTATGTGGTAATCCGGGAAATGAGAGAGTAACACCGTAAATGGAAGGAGGGTCCCATTTTGGAAAAATTGTGAGGCTCTAAGAGGATGTAGTATATGAGTATGGGATTGGTTGCGAAATGGCACTCCAGGCGCAAAGTCAGGATTGTCAACTAAGGGGGTCAGTGGTCCTGGGGACGGGTACCATTGAAGGGTTTGGGATATGTTCTTAAAAGCGGTGAGTGTGGGTCCCGTCAGCGGGTGCGAGGTATATTCCTTAGGTGTAGCTGTTGTATCAATCCACGGCAAATGGGCAATGGGAACTGGTGCAAATTAATCTTCAAGGTCTACCCAATCTTTAGTGGATTTATGAATGTGCCAATCAATTATTCTTGTAAGGTGGCAAGCTGAGTAATATTTATGAATGTCGGGAAGACTTAAACCTCCTTTTACTTTGGGGGTAGTCATTTTCTCCCAGCTCAATCTAGGGGATTTTGCGGCCCATATGAAGTTCCGGCATATTTTCTTGTATGTGGTGAAGAAAGATGTAGGTAATTTGATAGGAACGGTTTGCAAAAGATACAATATTCGGGGTAGAACATTCATCTTTATGATGGCAGTTCTTCCAAACCAGGAGAATTGGCCCGATGTCCATTTGAGGAGGTCTTTTTGTATATTAGCGAGTATTGGTAGGTAGTTTCTATCATATAGTTCATCTAGATGAGTCGATAATTGTACTCCCAAATAAGTAAGGGCCTGGGGTTCCCATTTAAATGGGAAGTTTGTCTTACATTGCGTCACCAACCTCTGCGGGAGGGAGACATTGAGGGCCTTGGATTTTGTGAAAGTAATTTAAAAGTTGGATAGGGTGTTGAAGGCGGCAAATTCTTTTAGCAGGTTGGGCATGGTGATCAAGGGGTCTGAAAGGAATAATAAGATGTCGTCAGCATATGCTGCAATCTTGTATTGTTTGGTGTTGATATCTATTCCTTTTATATCGGGATTTGTCCTAATTTTACATAGAAGGGGTTCTAAAGTGAGTATAAAAATAAGGGGCGATAATGGGCATCCCTGACGAGTGCCATTCGAAATGGAGAAGGCGTCCGACAGGCGACCATTGACTCTTATTCTGGCCGTGGGTGAGGAGTACAGTGCTAGTATCATTTGTAGGAAATGTGTGGGAAACCCCATTGCCCGTAACGTTGCAGACATATAGTCCCATGCCATCCTGTCGAACGCTTTCTCCGCATCGAGCGATAAGAGAAAACCTTGTTGTTTGGGGATGGAGGATGATGAAAGATGATGATGTATGTGGAGGGCTTTTATGGTGTTATCCCTAGCTTCTCTGCCAGGGACGAAACCGACTTGGTCAAGGGAGATAAGTTTTGGGAGGATGGGGAGGATTCGGTTCGCGAGAATTTTAGCGTATAGTTTTAAATCAACATTTAGGAGGGAGATGGGCCTATAGTTGGTCACTAGTGTATCGTCTTTGCCGGGTTTCGGTATTAGGGTGATATGAGCCTCTAGTAGGTCTTTATTGTCTTGGGGAGAGGAGGATAACGAGTTGAATGCTTTGGTAAACTGGGGGGCAAGTATGTCCTGAAAAGTCTTATAGTAACCAACGGTTAGTCCATCCGGACCAGGACTTTTTCCTGTTTTGAGTTGTTTCAATGCTGCTGTGGTTTCCTCAACATTAATGGGGCAAGCAAGGGTCTTGGAATCTTCAGTAGAGATAGGTGGTACACCATATTATGAAAGGAAGGTAGATATTGCTTCCTGTCTGCTGCAAGTGTGATTAGTCATTTCTGTAGGGGGTAAATTGTAAAGTTTGGAAAAATAATTCACAAATTGGGTGGCGATGTCATCCGGGGATGTAAAAGATTTCCCGGAGGAGTTCTTAATTTAATGGATGGTAAATGCTGCTTTCTTATGTTGTAGTGCTTTAGCTAATAACTTTCCAGATTTATTGCCGAATTCGTAATATAATTTGTGATTTAAAATGTATTTGCGTCGTAGTGCTTTGTTCATTTCATCTCTGAGAGCTTCCCTAGCCTGTAAGAGCTCTTCGAGGGATTTAGTGGCGAGGGACAGTTTATGTGCCCTTTCTAATGCATGGATTTTAGATGAGAGAGCAGTGATATGGGCCTCGTCTTTGTTTATTTCGGAAAGCGGCTATGGAGATGAAATCCCCTCTCACCACACATTTATGTGCAGCCCATATGGTGGGAGGCCTGGGTTCATCTGTAGAATTATCCTGGAAGTAGTGGGTGAGTCGGGTGGAGATTTGTTTTGTGATTTCTGGATCTGTCAACAATGAGTTGTCTAATCCCCATATCAAGTGTGCGTGTTGAGACAATGAGAAAGTGTAATTGAAATGGGATTATGATCAGAGAGTATCATAGGGTCTATGGTTGCTTGTTTGAGAAGGGGTAAGTCGTTTTGGGAAATGAAAAAATGGTTGATTCTGGAATACTTGTTGTGGGGGGATGAGTAAAATGTAAAATCCCTATCGTTTGGGTGTAATGTGCGCCATGTGTCATGTAGGGTCAATTCCTGTAATTGTTTCTTGATTGCTCTAAGCGCTCTGTAAGGAAGTGAGGTCGCACCCGTGGACGAGTCTTGCTGCGGGTTTAGTGCTACACTGAAGTCTCCACCCATCACAAGAACCCCAGAATAAAATTTGGTGAGTAAGTGTAGTGTTTCCCGAAAGAACGTGACTTGTTGTTTATTAGGAGCGTATATATTTGCCAAGGTATGGGTTTGTTGTGTAACATTCCTTTGAGAAATAAGTATCTGCCATTAGGGTCTTGTTTGATTTCCGAAATTTGCAAGGGACAGTTTTTTGAAATTAATATAGCAACCCCCTTTGTTTTTGATGTGTCATTGGACGCATGGTACACAGTGGGGTAATGATAATTACCAAGTTTGGGTATATTGTCAGTGCGAAAGTGAGTTTCTTGGATGAATGCGATTTGCGTTTTGTGTTTTTGTAATGTGTATAGGAGTTGGAACCTTTTTTCCGGGGTGTTCAATCCTCTAATATTTAGTGAGCCTAGTTTTATCTGTAAATCTGTCTGTGGCCTATGAGAGCCATATGCCCCATGTTTATAGGGATCCGTAGCTGCCATGTCAGTGGGGGGTTGTGAGTGTCCTACTTAGGAATGGATCAAGCAATATGGAGATTTCTACAAAAGGAATACAGTACCGATAGTGTGACTATTCAGAAAGGGAAAAGCAAGGAAAGGAGGGCGAGGATGTAGGAAAGGAAAAGGGGAATATTTAACTAACCTATTCTACAACGAGATAGGTCAGGCCTGTACAGTGCTTTATCTGTGGAATGCAGTCCAGAACCAAATCTGGATCTCCTCACTGCACTGTGTGGGGGTTGGGAAGTATCGAACGTAGGAGATAGTTTGTGATATACGTAGAGGGAATATATCCCACCGTTGCGATACGTGTAGTCGCATGAGTGGAGGGTGTCATATGAATTGATTTAAATATTATTATATATAGGTATCAGCCTGAGTTATACTTGCAACCTCCTAGATAAATAGAGCAAATGAGTCAGTAGTGGGGGTAGAAAAGGTAGAGAGTCCCTTGGATGGGGGCAAGAAGTGAAACCTCAGGTATCAGGTGTCGAAAGGACAGGTGTTGTCACGATAACCTTGGTATCAGTATTGGAAGCGGTGGAATGATATAACTATACACAGATTAGTGGTAGGTGTCAAAGTTAGTCTCATGAGTTATAATATATACATACATCAGGTCAAACAGCGGTTTGTGAAACCTCCCTCTTAGGTGGAACAATGCAAATAGGGAGCCTGATAAATATCAAGTCAGACAACAAAAATTTGGTTATATGCACCTACGGATGATCTTATATTCTATAGTGTAACCGTGTCCCCCTATTATTTACTTTCTGTTGTGTTTTTTTGTTTTTTTTTTTGTTTTGTTTATTCGTCCCCCTTACCCACCCCCCCCATCTCCCCCCCATCTCCCCCCCCATCCCCCCCCCCCATCTCCCCTCAACACTTCGTCTGTCAACTGTCTCCCACCTCTTTGAGAATTGTATGGGCATTAACAATTGCATATGTAGAAATCTCTAGAGACCTTATATATGTAGCTTGGGTGATGGGAGGTGTGGTACTCTGCATGTGCCGAGTAGGATGGATGTGTCTTAAATTACAGCCAACCTCTCGGTACGAGTGTGAGAAGATGTACCCCACCTGCCATCATTATTGAGTATATTTTACATTCTACTAACTCTCAATATACCTATATGGTTATGGCGTGGCAGAATCTCAATTCTATGTTCAACTGTCACAATTGTCCTTCCTGCGATAGCTTGACTAAATAATGTGCGGACATATTGGAGGTTAGAGTCCTATGGCGAGAGGATATACTTAGGAGTATCAGCGAGGTGGAGGGTGGTTACTGTCTAAGGAGGGGGGGTGGTGAACGTCAGATTGCTCAGAGTTGATTGCTTGCTATTTTCAAGGCTGAAAGCAAGGGGGAGCCTGTCACTGTACGGGTCAAGTGATTTATGGAAATTTCACTAAATAGGCAGTAGTGTTGTTTGTTACTCCCTGTACCCATACATAAGCATTCTAATCATAACCCTGGTAGAACTAGAACATATAACCATAGTATGATCGTTAATACACAGATCAATAAACATTACCTAAGCCAGTAAATGAAAGGGAAAAAACAATGAAGCCTGAATTCGGATAGGTATTATCGGGGTCTGCAGCTTTCAGTTGTATACTGATCCTTTGCTGTGAGTCTGTCTCGTGCTGGCGAAGCATGTGTGAAACCGTTGTCGGTGGCTGGGATGATTAGTCTGTTCAAGGGGACCCAGTTTCATTTCAGGGAAAAGTCTCATCCGAGGTCCAAAGAATATATGTTGATCATCATATATCATTAATTGCTGAGTGCTGAATAGGAGGCAGAACTAATACGGGGTAGTCGCTTCATGAAGGTATCTAATGTGAGAGCCATCTGCTGGCCGGGAAATAGGTCAGTAACTGATAAGAACAGAGATAATTTAGTTTCTATGCACTGACTAAGAGGAGTGTAGAGGCTGTGGATTAACAATGAAGCCTAACGTGGTAAATGGAGTTCCTGAACACTTGTATAAGGCGACAAACCTCAGTAGTCCCTGCGGGCTCTAAGAGATCTCGGTGAAATCATGTGGCCATGACCGCACTGGAAACCTTGAGACGAGGCATGCTGTGATTCTTGTGCCTCCATCGGTTCTTCCTGGGGTGAATGTTTCCCGCTAGTGTAATGGCGGAATTCCGCATACCATGTCGGAACATCCACAAGGGGTATGCCCAGACTGTCACAGAAATAAGGTAAGTCCTCCGGCACTTTTAAAAGGGCTGTGCGGCCTAAATGGGTAGTCACTAAGCAGAATGGGAACTTCCATCTATATAAAATCCCATGAGTGCGTAAAACATCTAGTAGAGGTTTCAAATCCCTACGATGCTGCAGGGTGATGCTGGATAGATCTTGGAAGATCTGAAGATGCGCGCCATTGTATTGCAGTGGATGTTTGCTCCTCGCCTGCCTCAGGATATCTTCTTTCAGCTTGTAATCCACTATACAGCAGATAATGTCTCTCGGTGGATCCGTTTCTCTGCCTTTGGGGCATAGTGCCCTATGGATCCTTTCAATTTCAATTTTTGTCTGAGGCGGTCTGTCAAGTAGGCCATTAAACATTTCAGTCACAGCAGGAGTTAGGTGCTCAGAATCAATGGCTTCCGGCATGCCTCGTATTCTTAGGTTGTGACGGCGATCGTGGTTGTCGAGGTCTTCAATGCGGCGCTGAGCTTCTCTTAGTTGCAGGGTATGGGTATCGAATTTCCTTGTAACTTTTCGTAGGACAATGTCGTGTTTAGCAGTAGTTTTTTCAACTTCCAAAACCCTGTCAGTTAGGGTATGAATGTCTACTCTGAGCTCAGCAATGGCGGCTGACAGAGTGTCTTTAATGTCACTTGCAATAGCTCTCAGATCATGTATATTGAGACCGGGAGGTTGAGGGTTATCTGTCAGTCCCGATGGTAGGGGTTGTGACCCATGGGGTGAAATCAACTGGTATGTGCGATCCTATATCCTGTGAGGAGCTGTGGCGGGACGACGCCATATTGCTCCTCTGTGTCCTGAACATTTCAGGGATATTTTGGCTTGGGTTCCTGGGATTTTCGTGAGGCGAGCAGGACCGTGAGGCCGATGTGTGACGGGAAGCCGTTCCCATTGTGTCACGTAGAAAAAAGTGATAGTTACCTCCGGTAATACCGATAAAAAGGGATGCAACGGCGGGAGCTGTTCTTTCAGGCAGCCATCTCCTAGCTCCAGGCCACGCCCCATTTGACACTGTTATACAAGCTGTACACTCACTACTTTACATTGTAGCAAAGTGTCATTTCTTCAGTATTGTCACATGAAAATATAGAATAAAATATTTACAAAAAATGTGAGGGGTGTACTCACTTTTGTGAGATACTGTATATAGATATAAAGATATAAAGATATATATATATATATATATATATATATATACACTATATTACCAAAAGTATTGGGGACACCTGCCTTTACATGCACATGAACTTTATTGGCATCCCTGTCTTAGTCTCTAAGGTTCAATATTGAGTTGGTCCACCCTTTGCAGCTATAACAACTTCAACTCTTCTGAAAAGGCTGTCCACAAGGTTTAGGAGTGTGTTTATGGGAATGTTTGACCATTCTTCCAGAAGCGCATTTGTGAGGTCAGGCACTGATGTTGGATGAGAAGTCTCTGCTCTAATTTGTCCCAAAGGTGTTCTATCGGGTTGAGGTCAGGACTCTGTGCAGGCCAGTCAACTTCCTCCACCCCCCATGTCTTTATGGACCTTGCTTTGTGCACTGGTGCTCAGTCATGTTGGAACAGGAAGGGGCCAGCCCCAAACTGTTCCCACAAAGTTGGGAGCATGAAATTGGCCAAAATGTCTTAAGACATGCTCATGCCTTAAGAGTTCCTTTCACTGGAACTAAGGGGCCAAGCCTAACCCCTGAAAAACAACCCCATACAATAATCCCCCCTCCACCAAATTATTTGAACCAGTGCACAAAGCAAGGTCCATAAAGACATGGATGAGTGAGTTGGGGGTGGAAGAACTTTACTGGCCTGCACAGAGTCCTTACCTCAACTGGTAAATTGTACCAGTATTACAGTATGGCTGAGGAAGGATGTGATGGAATGCGATTTGCGCTCTATTAAATTAATTGGAGGGCAGGTGAGACATCAGGGGACTTTTAGACCCCTGATTTCATATTAAGGAGAACTTATCACAAAAAAAGCATCAAATAGGGGATTTTTTGTCCCTTGGGTGATGAAACAAAGTTTAGTAAAATTATTTTTAAAACGTGTGCAAAAAATGCAAAAATGGCTCTGACAACAAAAGGATTAAAGTAAACCTATGTTTTGCCCATACAGGTCAATGAAACAAGTTTACTTTAGTACCCTACCCCACACATACTCACCTTACCCCCACACATATTCACCTTCTTTTTTGCTCCATCACATTCCGCATCCAGAAGAGAGGAAAGGAAACTCTATTAGCTCTCAGATGCTCTAGTCTGAGCTTACACATGGCTGAGGACTGTCTCCTTTCCTCATAGTGACAGGATTGGGCAAATCACCTAGCAGCAGGGTTGTTATATAAGGGGAATGGGAGTGAGTTACATGCTCCTCTAGAACTGGAGGTACTGGAAATATTTTTACTCCTAGTAGCTGTATGAAATAGTGGTGGTGAGGTGGGGTGGGGGGTGAAAGGAATGTGCTTTTGGAGCAGGGGAATTTGAATGTGTAAAAAAAAACCTTGTGTTCTCTTCTTTTGGACTGAATGGCCTCTATCAACACACAATTTTTTTAATGATAGTTTTTTTTTTATATAAAAACTGGATTTCTATTGTATGAGATATAGACCTGACTACCCATGCCAGTATAAATGTGAGGAAACACTGCCTTTTTAGGAGGCAAGGCAGACAACCTGTACAATCTGTGTGGGTCAGGACACCAAAATGAGCTGTGGAATCTATCATTAGCTCTAAAATAAACTATATTTATTCTGACAGGAGAATGGGAACATCTTTTTTTGCCCATTGAACAATGTTGATCTTATTTTTGGGATCCAAACTGGCACACTGATATGTTGGACCTCAAGAAGTTGACCTATAGGGTTGCTAACAATTGTAAAATTGACCCCGATTCCTGAAAAATACAATTATAGCTTGCATGTTTGTGTTCTGATCTAAACCCCTTTACCACATGTATCTCTATCGGCCAGACCACCAGTTGGGCTTAGTGGACAACAGGGAAAAAAGTGGGAAGGGTAGGAGCAGTCTAAATAGCTCTGGTTGCAGTTTGCATATGAGAATAACTAAGGTTTTAGGGCTCCTGATGATCAGTAGAAATAAACTGAATATGCATGTAGATGCATGGAAATGTCCGCTGCACAATGATGTGGCTAGTTTACCATGACTTATAATCATATAAGTATGCTTTAACTCTTTCCCTTTCATTTTTGCAGTTTTTGCACATGTTTAAAAAATAATTTTTAGGCCTGAAGATTATATAAACCCCCAAAATATAATATATTTTCTGAAAGCAGACATGCTAGAGAATAAAATAGTGGTAGTTCCAATTTTTTTTAATTCACACAATAAAACCGAAAAGGTCTAGGAAACGCAAAATTTCAGTAAAGAAAAATACACTAAAGTTATTTTAGGGCATACAAATGCAATAAATTACCCAATTTCTGGTAAAATATAAAACATGAGGTTGCACCGAGTAAGCAGATACCCAACATGTCAAATCCTAAATTTGCTTGCGCCTGTGAAATGGCAACAAACGTCAGTACCCTATATTTTCCAAAGGTGACACTATAAAAGCCCACTATAGGTCATCAATTTAGTGTTACGGAGGAGGTCTGGTGCTAGAAATATTGCTCTCACTTTGGCGTGCGCAGTGATTTGTAATATGTGTATCGCAATTGGTGTTTTAATGCGTAAGCACCCCTTGACGCATGCGTTTACGTTTGTACGCGCGTATACGTGGGGGTGGTAGGGCCTAAAAAATGTTATATGCTTGGGTGTAACTTACATTTTCTACAATTTAAAACATTTTTTTTCCATCAGAATTCAATTTCTCATTTAAATGACCTTGTATGTCTCCCCTGTGCTCCACTGAAGGTAATGCAATGCAGATCACATTGCATTACATTCTTTCCCAGCCATGCTGGCCGGAGACACTGTCAGACAGACCCGGAATTGACGTCAAACACGTCGCTTCCAAGTCAGCAGCAAGCTCAGTCCCCTAACCGATGGCACCCGCTATGCCAGTTCCAGGCGCACAGGTGGGCAAGCGGAGCCTGGGATGGGATGGGAGGGGGCATGCACACGGTGGGGGGAGGCATGTTACGGGGGGTGTGTTGAAGCATTCGGGAGGCAGTGTGTGCCACCAGACTGTTTTCATCTGATAGGCAGGAGTCTGCTTGTTAAATATACACAAGCAGATATTATATATATTCTACATTGTAAGCTCTAACAAACAGGGCCCCTCTGATTCCTCCTGTATTGAATTGTATTGTAATTGTACTGTTTGCCCTCACATTGTAAAGCGCTGCGCAAACTGTTGGCGCTTTATAAATCCTGTATAATTATAAATAATAAAAATAAATTCAGCAGCCACTGGGAGTATGTGTATAACCCCCCTGCTTTCAGGTCAGATGGCAGAAAACGGGTTTACTGTCCTTCACTCTTTGCGGGGGGGGGGGGACTGTGGCCAATAGGAGTAGAAAGTGCCCTAGCATAAATAGGAATATACAGTGCCCCATCATTGGTATTAGTAAGAATAGCACCCCATTGTTGGTATCATGGGAAGAAATTGTGCCCCATCACCATGTCAGTGGGAGGAATAGTGCTCTGTCATTGGTGTCAGTGAAAGTTATAGTGCCCTATTGATGGTGTTTTTGGCAGGAATTATGCCCCCTGTTGGAACCAGTGGAAGGCAGAGTACCTTTTATCAGTGGGAGCCATTAAAGGCCAGTAAAGGGCTGCTGCTTGGAGACTACTGCTTTAAACACACAGTTTGAATCAGTTAATCCATTTATTTAAAGGCTCACTGAACTTTGTAGAATTATGTACTTTAAAATAATAAAGCATGTATGGTTTAAAGAAACATTTTAGCTATATTAGAATGCCCAAAGTAAAAATGTCAACATAGCCCTAAGGATATGGTACTTAGGTAAACTTTTTTTTTTTTTTATTCTGTGGTCAATGCAACCTAATTTTTGTGCTGAAGGTGTTTACAGTGCCTTTAAAAAGTATTCATACCCCTTGAAATGTTCCACATTTTGTCATGTTACAACCAACCAAAAACGTATATGTAAATGTAAATACGTAAATGTATTTTATTTGGATTTTATGTGATAGACCAACACAAAGTGGCAAATAATTGTTAAGTGGAAGGAAAATAATAAATGTTTTTCAACATTTTCTACAAATATGTGAAAAGTGTGGCATGCATTTGTAATCAGCCCCCCTGAGTCAATACTTTGCAGATCCACCTTTTGCTGCAATTACAGCTGCAAGTCTTTTTGGGTATGTCTCTACCAGACATCTAGAGAGTGACATTTATGCCCATTCTTCTTTGCAAAATAGCTCAAGCTCTGTCAGATTGGATGGAGAACGTCTGTGAACGGCAATTTTCAAGTCTTGCCTCAGATTGAATTTAGGTCTGGACTTTGATTGGGCCATTCTAACACATGAATATGCTTTGATCTAAACCATTCCATTGTAGCTCAGGCTATATGATTAGGGTCGTTGTCCTGCTGGAAAGTGAACCTCCACCCCAGTCTCAAGTTGTTTGCAGACTCTAACAGGTTTTCTTGTAAGATTGCCCTCCATCCATCTTCCCATCAACTCTGACTAGCTTCCCTGTCCCTGCTGAAGAAAAGTATCCCCACAATATGATGCTGCCACGTAGCGTTTGCTTTTAGGCAAAAAAGTAAAATTTTGGTCTCATCTGACCAGAGCACCTTCTTCCACATGTTTGCTATGTCCCTCACATGATTCTCGCAGACTGCAAATGGGACTTCTTATGCCTTTCTTTCATCAATGGCTTTCTTCTTGCCACTCTTCCATAAAGGCCAGATTTGTGGAGTGCACGACTAATAATTGTCCTAGGGACAGATTCTCCCACCTCAGCTGTGGATCTCTGCAGCTCCTCCAGAGTTACCATGGGCCTCTTGGCTGCTTCTCTTGCCCGGCCTGCCTGTCAGTTTAAGTGGACGTCCATGTCTTGGCAGGTTTACAGTTGTACCGTACTCTTTCCATTTTCGGATGATGGATTGAACAGTGCTCCATGAGATGTTCAGAGCATGGGATTTTTTTAATGACCTAACCCTGCTTTAAACTTCTCCACATCTTTAACCCTGACCTGTCTGGTGTTTTCCTTGGCCTTCATGATGCTGTTTGTTCACTAAGGATCTCCATCAATCCTCTGAGAGCTTCACAGAACAGCTGTATTTATACAGAGATTAACCGCTAAGCCACCGCCCACCGTCATATGACGGCTGGACGAGGCTTCTATTGTTCTGGGAGGACGTCATATGACGTCCTCGCCTTCCGAGCCACTAGGGGGCGCGCGCGCGCTGCCGGCGGCGCGCGCGCGCGCCCGCTGCGTCGCTCGGGACCCGGTGCGCGTGCCCGGCGGCCGCGATGTCCGCCGGGCACCCGCGATTGCCGGGTAACAGAGCAGGAGCGTGGATCTGTGCATGTAAACACAGATCCACGTCCTGTCAGAGAGGAGAGGAGACCGATGGCGTGTCCCTTGTACATAGGGACAGCGATCGGTCACCTCCCCCAGTCAGTCCCCTCCCCCCACAGTTAGAATCACCTCCTTAGGTAATACATTAACCCCTCGAGCGCCCCCTAGTGTTAACCCCTTCCCTGCCAGTCACATTTACACAGTAATCAATGCAATTTTATAGCATTGATCGCTGTATAAATGTGAATGGTCCCAAAAATGTGTCAAAAGTGTCCGATATGTCCGCCGCAATATCGCAGTCACAATAAAAATTGCAGATCGCCGCCATTACTAGTAAAAAATAAATAAATAATAAAAATGCTATAAATCTATCCCCTATTTTGTAGACGCTATAACTTTTGCGCAAACCAATCAATATACGCTTAGCGCAATTTTTTTTTACCAAAAATATGTAGAAGAATACGTATCGGCCTAAACTGAGGAAAAAATTTGTTAAAAAAAAAAAAAAAATTGGATATTTATTATAGCAAAAAGTAAAAAATATTGTGTTTTTTCAAAATTTTCCCTCTTCTTTTGTTTATAGCGCAATAAATAAAAACCGCAGAGGTGATCAAATACCACCAAAAGAAAGCTCTATTTGTGGGGAAAAAATGATAAAAATTTCATTAGGGTACAGTGTAACATGACCGCGCAATTGTCATTCAAAGTGCGACAGCGCTGAAAACTGAAAAATGGCTTGGGCAGGAAGGGGGTGAAAGTGCCCTGTATTGAGGTGGTTAAATTACACACAGGTGGACTCTATTTACTAACTAGGTGACTTGTGAAGGCAATTGGTTCCACTAGATTTTAGTTAGGGGTATCAGAGTAAAGGGGGCTAAATACAAATGCACGCCACACTTTTCAGATATTTGTTTGTAAAAAATATGGAAAACCATTTATCATTTTCCTTCCACTTCACAATTATTTGCCACTTTGTGTTGGTCTATCACATAAAATCCCAATAAAATACATTTACGTTTTTGGCTGTAACATGACAAGATGTGTAAAATTTCAAGCGATATGAATGCTTTTTCAAGCACTGTAAGTATCAGATCAGTGGTTCTCAACTCCTGTCCTCAGGATCCACTAACAGGCCAGATTTTTAGTATTACCTTGGGGAGCTGCAGACTAGAATACTGCAATCACTGAGCAGCAAATGATATCGCCTGTGATGTATTTCAGTTATCTTGCAAACCTGGCCTGTTAGTGGGCCCTGAGGATGGGAGTTGAGAACCAATGTATCAGATGCAGTATAGAGTAGACCACAATTACGATGTAAAATCTATTTATTACTGCTAATGCAAAAACAGAAATATGCATGATAAACTGTAAGTAGGTCATAGACTGGGCAGTTTATTTTTGATTGTCAGGCTGAAGACAACACTGCTGCAGAATGATGCTTTCACTATTAGAGCTACTCGCATGTTCTAAGCTGCTTTGTTAACAAAAGACAGTAACACATTGTTTAAACTAAAAGGCATCTTGGGTCAGATCCATGTTATTATTGCAACAGATATAAAATGAATTATGATTTGAACAAAAAGAACCACAGATGGCTGTTCTAGAACACAGTTTGGAATTATGAATTGGGAAGACTCAGAGTCAGAAAAGGTTAATGAGAGGGAAATTCTCACCTGAAAAGGATTTATTGTAGAAGAAAATAGAAATGTTAATGAAAAGAAAATGAATGATTTGATTAAATTCTTGTGATGTGGATTTAAACTGTGCTAAAGAATTCTACTTTATAGCAATAAATATATCAGTTGTTTCCTGTGAGCTGTGTATGAAGGCTTGGCTCTCACCTTACTGCTTTTACAGTGCTATGAGATTTGAGCTTTGCACTGCTCTTGCTCCTACTATTTTACTTAAAAATATGTTTGCAGAGACTGGAGTCTGATATACATATTTTCAGTATGAGGCTTCTAGTGCTTAAAATCATTGTAAATAGTGTAATTGACCAGCATAGCTCCCAACTGTCCACGATTTTGAGGGACTGTCCCTGATACGGAACAATGTCCCTCTGTCCCTCTTTCCTCCTCATGTGTCCCTTATTTTGGTCTGATCTATATATAGTTGTATATAAAATGCATTATTTATCTTTCAAAAAGTGTTTCCCAGTGCTAAAACGTTCATCAACTTTCGAAATGGTTGCATTTGTAAATTTCAAAACCAAATATAAAGGAATAGTAGTGGTCCCTCATTCCCATATAAAAAAGTTGGGCGATATGAACCAGTGTTTCAGAAAGTAAAAATATATCCCCTACAAAAAAAACCAACCCTAACACTTAACCTTCCCCTACCTAAGGACTTAAAATTAGATCTTTAATACTTAACCATCACTCCCTAAGTCTTATCACATAAGCATGCCCTTCACATTTAACAACAGTTAACACTTAAACTAACCCCACGCACTATAACTTTCCCACTAATACCCACAATTAAAACAGTTAATTTCCCTAAATCCATAGGCCAAGTTCATGAATGATATAACACATTTCCTAGCCCCATAAACTACACTAAACTTCCCCATCACAAGTGCTTACTTACCTACTTCAACGATGGCAGCCTCCCATGTTGTTTACATCCTGGGCTGTAAAAATGTAATGCTGGGCTGCCCATGCCTGTGCACTAGCATCCTATAGATAAATGTGACATACTGCAGGAGCAATGTCCCATTCCAGGCTAAGGGACATTAGTAAGCAGGTGGCCCTGCACTAGATTTTTACAGATGTAGACAATTCATTTTTACCAATGTAAACAAAGCCAGAAGTTGCTGCCATTGGAAGAGGTAAGTAAGCACCTGCAGGGGAGTTGTTGTATATTAATAAACGTGCACTTTTTTCCCCATATAATTATCCCTAGTTAATCTTTTGACCTAATGTTTACCTCCTAAATGAACTCCTAACTATTCCCTTTTCCCTAACAATAATTCCCTAAACAGTCACTTAACACTTAACCATCCCTAGCCTTAACACTTAACCTAAGTCAACACTAATTAGCCTATATTCTGCTGCATACTCCTCCTCTGTGCCAATAGTGGGCAAGACCCATGCTAAAGATCCTAACCGGATGATAATCTTATTGGTATTTGACAGTCTGTGCCTCAGAACCATAAAGATTAAATTATGTGCACATATGGTAAGAGATTCCATGGAAAAATGTTTTATCTTGGTATTTCAGAGACCATTTTTGATTTTTCTTTAGCAAAATATAGTGAGGCTAGTGTAGTGTGGCTGCAGCATTATACTCTTGGAATGTGTGCTTCATCTTAGGGCACACATTATTACTTAAAATTACTTTATATTCTATGGCCACTAAATGATAATGCAGACCATATATTATACTTAATGACTATTACACAATAAGTATCCATGCTATTACAGGTCCTTCAGCACATTTAACAGCTAGTTACAGAGGTTGTTGAAGTCACCATTTGTCTTTCTCTAGAGATAAACCTGTTTGGATGAAGTGAAAGATGACTTATTGGATCAAATTACTATATATCATTATTCAGTGGTTCGGGCTTTGTATTTTATATCTCAGGTTTGGTTTCCAAACGCCAGTCCAGCCGTAATGTCAGCTTTATGAAGCTTAAAGGAGTTGTAAAGGCATTTTATCTTAATGCATTCTATGTGATGTACACGATTGTCTCTGCTGTCCGAGTCTCCCCCTCCTGATTGAATGAGACACAATCAAAGTCAGTCAACCAATCAGGAGAGAGAGGGGGTGGGGCCGGGCTGCAGCTCCGTGTCTGAAAGGACACAGGGAGCTGTGACTCGGCTTGGGTGCCCCCATAGCAAGCTGCGTGTGGACACTCGACAGGAGGGAGGGGCCAGGAGCAGCAAAGAGGCACCCGAGAAGAGAAGGATCAGGGCTGCTTTGTGCAAATCCACTGCACAGAGCAGGTAAGCATAACATGTTTGTTATTTTTATTGAAAAAAAATTAAACTTTACAATCACTTTAAGACTATTGCTAAAATAAGTCACTGAAGTGCTGAACCAATTAAAAAACATATAGAAAGCACAATAAACTTGTGCTTTATCTTAAAGCAAACTATAAACCTTCTTTTATACTCACAAAGGTGCCTGTCATAAAATGAATAAACCATCACATCCATTTAGGTGAAAGCTCAAATAACCCCCTGTCGAACCTGTCTAGCATCACTTTTTCCATACCATACTGGTACAAAGTGTTGATGCATTTTAAGGGTGACTCTCTTCACAGAAATACATAACTTCTGGGTCTGATATGGATTTGCAGGGTCCCTATGCAAAAAAAAGAAGGCCCCCTCTAAAAAAAAATAAAACTAGACTTTTAATCTGGCGGGGGGGGGGGGGGATTGAACTAGCATGCGCCCTCCTCCTGAACCATACCAGGCCACCCTCCACATTGGCTTGTTCTCATCAACATGGGTCCAGCAAACAAACGTGTCCCCATGTTTTTCCCACAGTTCAGGTCTGATTGTTGTGGGAGCCTGCAGGCGGTGGGGTTGTTGGAGTCTGAAAGCCCCCTTTAACAATAGGGGACACTCAGATACCACCTCTCATCATGTGAATGAGTATGTCCCCACTTATTCAAAAACAAAATATATATGTAAACTTGAAATAAGACACCCAAACATTTGACAAGTCCTTTTTCGAAAAAAGGAAAATCCCCAAAAATGACCCCCGTTGAAAATTCATCGTCAGGCATGTAATTTGAATGCAGTTTCACGTCAATCACTATGATTAACGGGCAAAAACATGCAGAAAGAAAAAAATTGCCCGCACATTCCCTTGTCACTCATCAAATGGAGAGTTTGGTGGATGACAGCTGTTATATACAAGGGGCAGGGTCTCCCGGTGATGTCATTGACCATATATGGACATGAAGAAGAGCAAGACAAAAGAAATAAAAAGAAAACCACCAACACTCAAATCGAGTGTCTTCCACAAGATCCAATATTATTCCAGTCAATATTATCATAAATGTTTTTCATTCTCATCAACTCATAAGGCCTCATGCAAACTGGGCAGGGCATTAAAAATGTTACTCATACAGGTGTTTGTCATTTTTTTTCCCAGCCTGTAGAAGCAACTCTATGTTAGTCTACGTATGTCCATGCACATTTGGGCATTTACAGGCATATTTGAAAAAGAGCGTTTACAGGTTGAAAAAAACACCACAAGCACATTTTTGAGAGGAGCTTTCGGGCAGAAAAAAATTATATGTGCATAAACATGGTGTAAATTGATTATAGTGAAAAATGAGCAGAGGGGAATATTTTGGGAAAAAATGCTTATAAACGGAAACACACATAAACACGTTTGCAATATGAGCCATTAAGAATGTTTTTTATGCTGCTTTTTTTCTGAAAGAGATTCTGGCATTTTTTCAGGCGCTTAGTGTGGAGAAATGAGACAGATCACTGCTCCAGGTATAATAATCCACCAGAAAGGAAGGGCTGGGTGCTAGCTTTGGCTCGCAACCATGAACATCTAGACCAAGTGAGAAAAATTAGCTGCACACTAACATCCATCCAACAGGTTTATTGAAAGACTGCCACCAGGACTAAAACAATGGACCAAGGGGTGACGACGTTTCACACATACATTTTGCTTCCTCAAAACCCAAAGGAAGACTGACCTACCGAACCTCTAAGTAGAAGACACTCCCACCCCACACAGGTGTAGGGTGGTGTGATCAGCTCTCCGCTTATCTTGATAAGCAAAGCTAATAGCATTCTGAATGACAATACATGTGTATAAAGCCAAAGTAACCACATTTAAAAAACTGACACCATAGAAAAAATACATACAAAAGTGAATAAAATATTTGTATGGAGGACACCAAAGCACATGCATCTCCTAAAGCGATAACAACAAATCACAAAGAGATGCATGTGATATATAGTGGCTGATAAAAACATCACAAGTGCATTTTTGAGAGGAGCTTTCAGGCAGAAAAAAAAACTCGATGTGCACAAACATGGTGTAAATTGATTATAGTAAATAATGAGCAGAGGGGAATGTTTTGGGAAAAAAATACTTATAAACGCAAACCCACATAAACAGATGTGCAATATGAGCCAATAAGAGTGTTTTTTTATGCTGCTTTTTTCTGACAGAAGTTCTGCCATTTTTTCAGGCACCTAGTGTGTAGGAACCCTAAGCCTACCTATGCTCTCATACCCATGCAAGATAGATAACACTTTCAGCGTCTGCAAGCAGTTCCTGGAACTTAGCCCTTTTTTTATGCACCATAATGATACTGTATTTTTTCACAGTTTAATGAAATATCCTCAAGGCAGCATGCTCTTTTCAGAATTGTATTTATGTCCTGATAAGTAATTGATATGACTAGGATTGATCTAAGCATTCCCTCTTCTCTACTGTGAACAGCTAAACACTATTCCCAAACACAATTTCTCAAAATATATGGTACCTTTATATTGCCACTTCAGTTTTTACAGGACTCTAACCACTTGACCTCCAAAAGATTTTACCCCCTTCATGAGCAGGCCATTTTTGCTATTCAGCACTGCGCTATTTTAACTATAAATTGTGCGTCATGTAACACTGTACGCAAATTACATTTATGTATTTTTTTTTCACACAAATAGAGCTATATTTTGGTGGTTTGATCACCACTGTGTTTTTCATTTTTTTGTATTGGGTTTTTTATTTTTTACACTATAAATGTAAAAAGACCGAAAATTTGGAAAAAACAAAACAATATTTTTAACTTTTTGCTATAAAACATATTCAATAAAAAAATAAATAGGTGTATATGAATTGGTTTGCATGAAAGTTATAGCGTCTACAAATGACAGTATATATACTGGAATTTTTATTTATTTTTATACTGGTAATGGTGGCTATCAGTGACTTATAGCGGGACTGTGATAGTGAGGAGAACAATCTGACACTAACTGAAACTGAGTGGGAACTAACTGGCACTGACATCCCCAGTGACACTAATACAGTGATCAGTGCTAATAATATGCTAATAATATGCACTGTCACTGTACTAATGACACTGGGTAGGAAGAAGATAACATCTGGGGCAATCAAAGGGTTAACTGCGTGCCTAGTAATGTGTGTAGTGCTTTTACTAAGGGATGTGATGGTTTTTATACCCTGCTTTTGAAGAAGACAAAGACTGGCATATCCCCGCTGTCAGTAGAGAGGCCTGTGTGGATAACAAACACAGATCTCTCTCCTGTCATCCACTCAGCCGATCAGCGGGCCCCGGCCATGACCGCTGATCGGCATGTGCTGGAGCCAGTAACAACACAGCTGGATCAGCTGGCGCGCACACATGGAAGTAAACAATCACATATATATATATATATATATATATATATATATATATATATATATATATATATATATATATATATATATACGTGATTTTGCACAGCCAGCCTGCACTGTAGTAGTAAAACCACAGTGCCCAGTCTGCCAGGGACTAACATTTGTAATGTTATTCCAACACAGTCAGTTTTCAAGATCATCCATATTATCAGTATTAGCATTTACTTTTGCTTAAGAAAATACATATCTTAATTTAAATGATAGACCACATACTCCATGTTTCTTATTCTCCCCTATGAATCTGAGATTCTGTTACAAATTTTTTAATTAGGTGATACCTAATAAAAGTTATTTCTTCCCTAATTGCATCCATCTGCATGTTTAATAACGTAATAGAGGATCCATATTCTTGCACTGCAAATAAAATTTCTTTGAGTGTAGGTTCATTCACACCTTGCAATTGTTCAGAGGTACATAAAGGGGTAGGTGTATTTGCCATATTCTGAGAGTAGCACATCACCTTTGAAATCTATTAAGGTGTATTAAAATGAAGCTGGTCTGTCAGTTTCATGGGGGGGGATAGAGCTCACAGATTAAAGTGGAACTTCCTCTCCCAATCACCACTGATTATTTTTAATCCTCATGCTGCTAGTATTAGTAAATAGATAAGAAAGTATATCATATTTACTTGTTTTAAATTTTTTTTTTTTTTTTACATTTTTTACGTTTAGCATTTTTTCATTTTCATTCCTGGTTTCTGACCTAGACAAATTATGTCATACATCCCAGGAGTCTTCATGGGAGGAGGGGCTTTCTCAGCTAAGCACACTCCCCTGCCTGATTGTCTGAGCTAAGGGCAGATGGATTCCAGGAGGTAAATGCTATATGAATAATTTGCCCTTATGTAGCACTACCCCCATAAGGGTTGCAGGTGACAGAGTTCCCCACTCCTACACAGCTGGGCAAGTAGCATTTGCAACTTTCATCCAGACACAAGGAACAGTCTTTGATCTTGATTTTTATGTTTTATTAGGGGTAATAACTTGGATGGGGAATAGGAATTATAGGATGTCCAACTTTATAGCAACAAATCCAGGGACAACTTCCTTTCTATGTACAGTACAACTCTGATTGATTCTTCTCCAATACTCTGTACAGCACTAATTGATTCCTCTTCTTTGGTCTGGAAAACTGTGATTGATTCCTCTTTTGGGTGGCTAACAGTCTCTGTTAGAAAAGAAAAAACTCTTAAAGACTAGGAACTCTCAGTCCCTTTGAAAGGTAGCACAAACTGTATCCCGGAGTACCTCCAACTCCCTTGTAGACACTGATCTCAGTTCTACCAACTGCAGAAAATGCTAGCCTACTTGGTTGCTTCTCCACCAGCCCACCCAGCTGCTTCTTCACCAGTCTACACGACTGATTTAAAAATAAAAATAAAACTAGATGCGCTACCCAAATTAATATAAACCAATAAAAATCTCCTGTGAAGTCCTGTTCATAGGCTGCATATAAAGTGAATTAAACATCATATGCATAAAAAAAAAATACAAATGTGTGAATTCCATATAATATAGGATTCCTCAAGTGACGAAATAGCGTCCTTTTGAAGATGACACTCAAATGATCAGAAGTTTCATTAAAAGCAAGTCCTTCAATTATATCAGAGCGATAATATCCTCTTCACACATCAAGCAAGGGTAAAAAGTGGCCGCTTACCAGATACATAGGACCCCTATTACAGAGATCTTTGGAGCTCAGAACTATTGATCCATCAGTCAGGAACAGCTGAATCAGAACTTCCATGATACGTCTCTCTTCTGGGACTGTTCGGAATGCTGTATGACTGGCAATATTCTCCTTATGTATGTTATCCAGGAGGGACCGCTCATGGCATGAAATGAAGCATTAGGGAGAAGAAAGGAGGTGCTTCATAGTGTAGCAGGTTAAAATCCTTTTATTTCCATTCATTGGACAACTGACATAATAGAAAGCAGAGCCAAAGCTGTAACAAACAAAAAACAGCTGTGGCGGAGACCGATCAGCTAAAAAGTGGTGACGTCAGGTCCTCAAGCTCCACCCGACGCTGCGTTTCTCCGTAAGTGGCATCGACTGGGAGATCCAGTCGATTGCTTGATGTGTGAAGAGGATATTATCGCTCTGATATAATTGAAGGACTTGCTTTTAATGAAACTTCTGATCATTTGAGTGTCATCTTCAAAAGGACGCTATTTAGTCACTTAAGGAATCCTATATTATATTGAATTCACATATTTGTATTTTTATTTATGCATATGATGTTTAATTCACTTTATATTCAGCCTATGAACAGGATTTCACAGGAGATTTTTATTGGTTTATATTAATTTGGGTAGCGCACCTATTTTTTTTTTTTATTTTTATTCCGTTTAAAATCTTATGTTCAAGGTTTTTAGGCTGCAGCACTCTTAGTCACTTTAAAAATATATTTGAAAATATTTTTTGGCACTTATCGATAGGGGTTAGCGTTGATTGGCCACGTTATACACGAATGACTTTCCAGAGATCTCTCAGGGCAAGGTTAAAGAAGATTTAAAGAAGAACTACACTGAATCTGTGCACCACAAGCCAAAAACACTGTTGAATTAATTTTTAATTTGTCAAAGCAAACTCCCCCACCTGTCCATGTCTCCATGCTTTATTTTTGTTGAGAAATCATTTTGAAAAAAGCCCCTAGCATTTCTGGCTGTGGCCACCTTGAGTAAGGGCAGATTATTCATGTAGCATTAACTTCCTGGAATCTATCTACCCTTAGCTAAGGCAAGCAGGCAGAAGGGTGTGCTTAGCTAAGAAAGCCCCGCCTCCCCTCCCGAAGACTCCTGGGATGTATGATATAATTTGCCTAGGCCTAAAAAAAACCCAAAAACTTAAAACAAGTAAATATAATATACCTTCCTATCTATTTACTAATGCTAGCAGCATATAGATTCAAATAGGCAATGTTAAATGAAAGAGTGAAGTTCCTCTTTAAGCACACTGCTATCTTCCAGAGAGATTGACTATGTGTGGCAGTCACTTCCCTTGTAGGTCCCTGAACCATGCTGTAGCACTCACAATGTCCTCCTTGCTCTCACTGCCTCCCAAGCTTCTCCTGCTGTACGGATCCTCTGAAACACCTAAGCTTCAACCCAAGATAGAGCACCCCCAGACTAACGATTCGCCTGAAGGGCCACCGACAGTCCCCTCAGCACTCCATCTCCAACCTGACCCTCCTGCTAGCATGACTCATTCATATTTAAGGGTTGGCTTAGCCCCATGACATGCCCACTGCCGGGGGATTGGCTAAACTCCCCCTAGCCTCCTCTGTCCAGCTTCCAGAATATTCTTCAACTTTCCATAACCAGGGCGAGGCACCAGAGAGTTGTCTATATGAGAAGAGGGGGGGGGAAGGGAGAAAATGGGCAAACCCCCTCCTCAAATAATTGGACTTAGGAGGAAAAGACTGAGTCTCGTAGGTGAGAATCAAACAAGCTTAATAAAATTTAACAATATTTATTGAAATATAAAAAAATAGTATTGTCAATACATATACAAACATATGACCATCCAGTAGTAGAATCCAGAATTCATACGTGACTAAAGCCAACATGTTTCGCAAAAGAATTTTCGCTTCATCAGGGCTAGACACGATGCAATTGATTCATTTAAACTGTGTAAATAATGAACAGTCTCAGATTATACAGTGGTCGTACATAACATCAGAACATAACAATAAAAGAACATCAATCATATGAAATTATTGCTCACCTACTGTTAAAATTTCAAAGGAATAAGGCTATTACCACCATTCACTAGACATCAACTGCTGAACCAACCAGCACGGACTGTCTCTGGGTGCCAGATCCGAGGCAGACAATACCGGTAGGAGGCCTGGACCACACACTTAGGGCAATATAGGCTGGTAACCCGTACTGAAACAAAGACGGGAAACCCATAAATTCCACTAGTTCAAAATCAATCATAAATAATACTACAATGACCATTGATGGTCAGACACATAGGAAAGTTTCATATGACGCCCACAAGGATACATTGTTCATAGGGTATATTGAACCATGTATAATATTTTAGAAAGTCCAAAAGGTATGTGATTATTTAAAATGCGGGACAAATCCCACCAATGAATTGCTTGGGATATGTAAATCTTTATTTTAGGGGAAACATTTGTTTGTTTGTAATAAAAGGCCAGTGAAGATGTCATACCCTTTTGTAATAAAAGGCCAATGAACATTGTTTCATCTGTAATAAGGGGCCAATGAGGATGTCATACCTGTATCCATAATAGACCAGTATAACTATCCCTATAATGCTGGTAGTGCAGGGACCCTATGAAGTAACCCCTTAAGTTACGATAGGGGGTCCCCCAGTAAAAAACATATCCAAACAGAGCAAGACAAGTGCGTCCAAATTAATCTTGACTTACCTCTAAGTGTAGAAAGCAGAGGGAGAGGAGCTGTAATGGCTCCTAATCACAGGATTGAGCGTCCGCCCGTTTGCGATGGATGGCCGCAGGATGCGTCTAACAGACAGCATCGGCGCCTCCATCTTTTAAGTGATGCGGTCCCACCGGAAGCAATCAGGTCAGAATTGACCTCCGGCATTGCTTCCGGTCCGGACGTCCCTGTCAGGATGCGCGCGCACCAGGAGAGCGGACGCAACCGCGTTCCACCCCCTAAGATGCGCGCACATTGCCCATACTACGCCATTGGCGTGAAGGGCAACTGGGGGCGGAAAGGAAAAAGGCTCCGCCCCCTAGGCAGGGACGTCCGAGTCCCCCTACCACAACAGGCGACCGTTACTAGCAGGCAGTGGAAGTAATCCAGGGGAATGGCAGAGAACATACATATAGGTCCAACATGGACCAGATATCTTGAGTTTGGTACAGAGACATTTGTAAAACAACAACAGAATACAATATAGAAATCATTTATGCATGGTTCCCTAAATGATCTTCCAATCAAATCCATCATATTTCAGGTGAAGCACAAAGGAACAAAAGGAAAGAAAACAATAAGGAGAAAATAAAGAGAAAACAAAAATAAAAATAAATGTAAAAATAGAAACAAGGAGAAAGGGGGGGGGAGGAGAGGAGGGGTTTAAGTTTTAGTGATATTATGCAACTGAAGGTGGGTGGGAGCCTGCCTGCAGTATCATATAAATAACATATATGGCAAATATAAATATGTAATCGATTATACCTGTAATTTCAGTTGTTTATAAGTAACATAACCCTTTGCTGCAGGATAAATCATATATGAGGAATAGCTCCATCTAGTGAATGAAAGTGGGTGAAAGTCTGCCTGTAGTATCAAATGGCAGGTATAGATATGTAGTAGATTCCACCTATAATTTCAGTTGTTAGTTAATAACATAGTCGTTTGTTGCAGGGAAAACAGCATCACAAAAAGGGGTTGAATGAGAGTGCAGTGTTGAGGCCAGGCGGACAGGTCGCCCGTTGGTTATATATCCACCTGGCCTCACGTTGCAATATTATTTTATCCACATTCCCACCCCTCTCCAGGTCAGGTATAACCTCCAGGGCAAAAAAGGACACAAAGTTGGGGTCGTAGCTATGTCGTAGACCAATATGTTTACAAATGGGGGTGTAGAGTAACCCTGCGTCTAAGTAATATAAATGGTCCTGAATTCTTCTAGCAAACGGACGCTTAGTTTTGCCTATATAAAATGCACCACAACGGCACATGGCTAGATACACAATGCCCGTTGTGGTGCAGTCGGCATATCCTTTCAGTTTGTGAAAACCTCCTCTTGGGAGGGGGCACCCACTCCCTTCTTTTATCCATGGACAGAATTGGCAATGTCCACATTTGAAGGTGCCATTCCCGCCCTCTGCCCCTGCTAAAGATGTTGGGGGTTGCAGGTGACTATGAACTAGGGCGTCTCTAATGGACCGTGATTTCCTATAGGTAATTTGTGGCACATTGGCCACATATTTTGAGATGACTGGATCCTCAGATAGAAAGTGCCAATTGTTACTGATCAAGTTTCGAATTTCCTGTTGATGCGCTGTGAATGTTGTGATTAATTTTGTAGTGGGATGTGGGTCCCGTACTTTGTGTTTGAAAATGAGAGTATCACGTAAATTTTGTTTGGCCCGCTGGTAGGCCCTCTTTAAGACTTTTTTACTGTAACCTCGGTTGAGCAGTTGGTCATAGAGTGCTCCAGCTTCTCTTTCGAAATCCTCATCTCTAGCGCAATTCCGTCGTAGTCGGGGGTACTGACTATAGGGTATACTATGTATTAATGTACGAGGATGGGAGCTGGTAAAATGCAGGATAGTATTCCCAGCCGTCTCCTTTCTGTACAATGTACTGAAAATTGAGCCATCCTCTCTAAGAACAAGTCGTAAATCCAAGAACGAGATAGTCGTTGTATCGAATTGAATGGTAAACTTGAGATTAAATTTGTTGTGAGAGAGAAGTTCCATGAAACTATTGAGTAGCTCAGCTGACCCCATCCAGATGAGGAGGACATCATCGATGTACCTCCGCCACAGGAGAATATGGCGGAGGTACATCGCGGCCTCCTCACTTGAGAAAAGATTGCGTTCCCATCCCCCCAGGTACAGGTTGGTGTACGATGGGGCACAAGATGTCCCCATCGCTACCCCCTGCACCTGGAGGTAGGTAACGCCATTGAAAAGAAACATATTATTGGTAAGAATATGTTCCAATAAGACTGTAATGAATTGGCACAGCTCCCAGCTGTCGGTGTCTCTTTCTCTCAGGAACTCCGCAATTGTTGCCACGCCTTGCTTGTGTGGTATACTTGAATAAAGGGCCTCTATATCAATGGCCGCCAGGATCGTTCCCGGAGGCACAGTAAGTCCTTCAAGGATTTTGAGTAATTCCAACGTATCCTTGAGATAAGATGGCAAGCTTGTAACGTGTGGGCGTAGGTAGCCATCCACATACTGACTAGCAGTCTGGGTATGGCTACCTATTCCCGAAACAATTGGGCGTCCCAGAGGCTTGGAGATGTTCTTGTGGACTTTGGGTAGTGAGTAGAAGGTCGGTGTTACCGGCCACTTCACTTCAAGAAACTCACGAGTATCTCCATCGATCAGGCCTTGGGAATGTGCCCGATCGATAATGGACACATAACGTGATCTTGCTTCAGTGAGTTTCTGAGGTGGGACCTGCTGATACCATTCATGGTTGTTGAGTATGTTTAGACACATTTCAATGTAATTATCCTTATTCATCACCACCACATTTCCTCCTTTATCCGATGGTTTTATTACCAATTCATCCCTCCTCATCAGATTTTCCAGAGCCGACTGTTGTACTGATGACAAATTCTTTATATTGTATTTTGGAAATTGTATGGCTTCTATTTGCTTCATAGTTTGTTTGAGGAAGGCCCATACAGCTGGGCATGTCTGGAGGTTCGGGAACTTCTGAGATTTGTTTTTAAATTTTAAGGGTCTTAGAGGTATACTTGGACCTACTTCTTCTTCCTCAGACAAGGAACTTTCCGAATTACCATAGCCTTCGTTTTCGTCCAACAGTTGAATTAAGGTTTTAAGTGCCCTAAAATCTTGTACCTTAAATCCCTTATAGGGGTCTTCATCTCTGTTCAACGTTTTGCCCTTGTCAGTATCAAATATGTATTTATATGTAAGGTTCCTTGCGAACATATGTAGATCCTTCACAAGAGTGAATTTGTCCACTTGCTGTGAGGGACAAAAACTAAGTCCCAGTCTCAGGACCTCCAGTTCAGTTGGTGTAAGTTGATATGATGATAGGTTAATCACGTCTAATCCCGACCCAGTGTTGGCTGTTTGATCACAAACGGGTCCATCTTGCCAGTGCGCTGTATCATTGGGGTAGTCGGGGGGTTGGGGGTATTGCCTAAAGGGGCTAGGCCCGGGTTGGAGTTACGACCTTGGATCGTTTTGGGTACGGCACCCAGTTCCCGTTGGGATCCTGCTCCCGTGTCTTCAAACATAGGTAGTGGTATACTGGTTCCTGGAAAGGGAGCCCCGGAGGCCCCCTCCGCTTGATCTAAATGTGGATTACTGGGAGGGTATGTATGGGGGGACATCATGCGTTTTTTGTTTAACCCTCCATTGCCTTGATGTTCATTACTGTTTCCTCGTTTTGGTAATCGTCCCCTTCCATGTGACCCCCGTGTTGTTTTAGATGGTGGTTTATAGGATGAAACTGACGATGATGATACTGAAACATCAGAGTCAGATTTATATGATGTTGTCATATTCTTGTTTGTTCGGAGGTATCTTCCCCGTCTGTTATTTTGGCCCCTGGGCCAGCGATAGGCATAGCCTCCCGAAAAAGCAAGTTTATCTTTATAGAATTTATTTTCTTTTTTCATGACTATATCTTTATTATAGTTTTCCAAGTACTGCATTAAGTCTTTTTCTCTTCTTTGAAAATCAGTATTCGAGGCAAGTTGATGTCCATTTATTTTCAGTGACTCAATCTCTTTATCCAGATCACTCAATTCCATACTGTATTTATTTTTCAACATTTCGATTAGGTCTGCGGAACAGCTGTTCAAATTCTGTTCCCATTCCGCTTTGAATTTGGAATCAGTCACCTCAAAAGAAGGAAGGATTCTAAGTCCCTGGGGGCTTATTCTGTCCTTTAAATATCGGTCAAAAAAACGAATGTGCCAGCCCAGGTTAGATTTTTTTCTCCATAAGTCTTTTCAATTTTAGGAAAAAGACATCTAAACTGACCTCTGTTTGTGTGTGGGAGGTACATGTGCTCTGTATGTTATCTAGGAATTGGTCCCAGTTAGTTCCTAGAAATTGGGACATCGTGAAAACTAATGCCCTATTTGAGACCGGGACTGAGGTATTCTACTTGGAGACCAAAAATGAAATAGGCATGGAAAGAGGGGAATAAAGGGCCCCACCTAAAGTGATCAGGAGAGGAAAAAGGTACCATGCAATCCAGGATTATGTGTAGTTACTCAAGGATCACAAATGAATGAAATAAATGGAAGTAAAAAATGTCCTGTAATAGTCCCCAACCAGCAAAGACAGGTTCTACACCCAATTAGAATATATGTAATAAGAGAGAGATGGTTGGGCTATATCAGGAAGACATCTCAAGCAATTTTTCCATCCCTGATTAGAGTATAACTTATAAAGAGAAGAAGGGGGGGGGTGGGGGGAAGGGAGAAAATGGGCAAACCCCCTCCTCAAATAATTGGGACTTTAGAGGAAAAGACTGAGTCTCGTAGGTGAGAATCAAACAAGCTTGATAAAATTTAACAATATTTATTGAAATATAATAAAAAGTAGTATTGTCAATACATATACAAACATATGACCATCCAGTAGTAGAATCCAGAATTCGTACGTGACTAACGCCAACATGTTTCGCAAAAGAATTTTCGCTTCATCAGGGCTAGACACGATGCAATTGATTCATTTAAACTGTGTAAATAATGAACAGTCTCAGATTATACAGTGGTCGTACATAACATCAGATCATAACAATAAAAGAACATCAATCATATGAAATTATTGCTCACCTACTGTTACTTTATAAGTTATACTCTGATCAGGGATGGAAAAATTGCTTGAGATGTCTTCCTGATATAGCCCAACCACCTCTCTCTTATTACATAGTTGTCTATATGAGTCACCCAGCCCTGACCTAAAGTAAACCCATGACCCAATTAAAGACAGGTTTAAGCATGAGACAGACATAAATTTTCCTGCACTCACACTAGTAGCACACCAGAAGGTGCTACACTTACCCACAAATGCTAGGGGGTGATTTCTCAACATTATAAAGCATAGAGACATGGATGGATGGGGGAGGTCGCTTTAAATATTAAAAAGGAATTAAATTATGTTTTTGGTTTGTGGTGCTCAGCTGCTCAGTTGTAGTAGTAGCCAAATTATGTGCTGCTTCCTACATAACCACAGCCAAACTGCTCTAACCTGGCTGCAACTTTCATCCCCTTTGTTTATGTGGTTTTTCCCACTGCTCAGCAGCCACGTACTATCCTTTGAGAGTCTTACAAGTATACATATCCCTTCCCCTTGCTTTTTAGGTCATAGTAATTCAAATTTGTGCAGGGATTTTTAATTAAATTTATTTTTAAGTTCTGTCAAGGCTGGTTGTAGCTTCACCCCAGACTTAAAGTGATTGTTATTTTATTAAAGACAAAACTACGATTTACAAACATGTCATACTTACCTGCTATGTGCAGTGGTTTTGCACAGAGCAGACCAGATCCTCCTCTTCTTTGGTCCCCCTCTGGAACTCCTGGCACTTCCCCCCACTGAGTGCCCCCATAGCAAGCTGCTTCCTAGGGGGCACATGTGCATGCTCACTGCCAAGACCTGCTCTGTGTCTCCATAAGACACAGAGTGGGGCTCAGCACCGCCCCCCCCCCATTTCTTTAAAGGAGAAGTCCAGCCTGTGCTTTTTAGGTTGGACTTATTCTATGGGTCACAGTACTGCAATTCGTTTTGTACTCCTGTGACCCGTTTTCAGCGGAGTGTGGTCTGAAGTCCGCTCTCCGCTGAAGTCACTGCAATCAGTCAAGGAAGCGTGTCATCCCGACTTCCGAAGTCTGGATCCGCCAGATGCCTGGACTAATGGCAGTCTCAGCCTCTCAGCGAGTCACTGAGAGGCTGAGACGGCCGCTCCCCGCCCCTCCACAGCTCAGTGCTCCAATGAGCGTGAAGGAGCAGAGCTCGGGAAAGTGAGAGAACCAAGCCATTGGTGGTGTTCGATGGCTCAGGTTTTCAATGCAGAGACGCATACTTCTCTTTTAAGTTCTGGCTGGTGTATGCAGGGGTTAAAGTATTTTTTAGTGTGACATATCTTCCACATCATGAGGATATGCAAAGATGGGAAGACCTGCATTATAGTGCATTCTGGCATCGGAAGTGAGTCACGAGCAGCTCAGTGATTATGTAACCACTTTACTGGCAGCACAACCCTGTAATGAAACCCAAGTTTGGACAACCACACAGATGGACTTTGAGTATGGACTTTACTGAGTTAAGGAATAGGTAGTACCCAAAGAGGGAGACAGCGCAACAGTCATAGAGCACAGCCAATTGTAGTCAAGCCAATTGTAAAGGAATTTTACAATTTAAAGGAAAAGTTGTCTAGAGTTTCTTACTTACTGAAGAAAGGGGAGTCCAGTGTGATAACTTTTAAATACATGTAGTGCTTACCCCCCAAGGAGCCGCAGTTTCTCGGGTTCTCTGTTGCTGTGGCCACAACTCTGCAAATAGCACCATGCACTCTGACATACCTAGATGGGTTGGGAATATTTATTGCCAATGTATATGCAGTACCCTAGTGGCAAAACAGATATGAACAACAGTAATAACACAATCAGCAGTTAAAGCGGAGTTCCGCTTAAAAAAAAAAATTAAAGTCAGCAGCTACAAATACTGCAGCTGCTGACTTTTAATAATCGGACACTTACATGTCCCACGGTAAAGCGATGCGGGGGCAACGAAGCCCCGCTCGTCTCCCCCTCCGCTCGTCGGTGCCGGCATTGTAACTGTGGGCTGCCCAGCTGTGGCTTCACAGCTGGGCACCCACTGCGAATGCGCGAGCCGCGCCACGTGCCGTGATTGGCCGCGCAGTCATCTGGGACCTGTGACGTGTCCCAGATGACTATCTAGAGGGGGGGGGAGAGCTGATCTCCCTTCCTGCGCCAAGGGAAGTGACATCAAGAGCCCTGGCGCTGAAGGAGGCAGGCTATGAGGGACCCCCTAGCAACAGATATTTAGAGCTGAGTAAAAAAAAAAAATGTCTCCAAATGTTTTTTTTTTCATTTTTTTTTTTACATTAATGAATTTTTTTGGGGGGTGGAACTCCACTTTAAGCTCGCCATACAGGGGGTCAGTTTTCTTTTTTTTTTTTAACCAGTGGGTTCAAAGAAAAAAACTGATCCAATTTCCCCATCCACACATTTGATATGAATGCGGGAATCCCCCCCACTGTGTCACTGTATTCTGAGAGTGGAGAGACTCCCATCAGCCTATCGCCTGCTGCGCTGATCAAGCTAAAATATACCAACAGAGTGGTTGAACAGTCACTCAATCAGTAGATCAACTTCTGTACAACCACAGTGGCCACACATGTATTGCTGCTGAACCTATTGAATTTTAAACCATGTATGGCCAGCTTTTTACAGTAGCAAAAAATATACAGCAAAAACAAACAATTGGCATAGAGAGCAACCCTTCCTAAATCCTATACTGGGGCAATCCTAACTAAGGAGAGTTATGCCACCATAACAGTTCAGCAATCTCCTATATACCCTCTCTATTTTGCTGGCCAGCTCATTAGGGCCCAACTCCTAAGACAGAGCACTCAGGATAATGTCCCTTCCAGCACTGATAAAGGCACTGGCTCTGTGATATCTGCAGGCAACACTGTTCCTCTTTGTCAAAGTATAGTGTGATTTGGCCAGCAGCATCTCACCAACTCCTGTGGTAGCAAGTGATCTCCCTCTTTTTCCTGTTGGCAGCACAATTGCTACCTTCAGGCGATCCCTGAAAACTCATCTCTTCAGGGAAGCCTATCATGTCTCCAACTAATCTCCTACCACTTCCATCAGCTCATTCCCCACAGTTACAACCTTTTGTACCACCTGTCCCACCCCATTAGATTGTAAGCTCTTCTGAGCAGGGTCCTTTTAATCCTCTTGTATTTTATTGTATTGTAACTGTATTGTCTCCTTTTATAATGTAAAGTGCTGCGTAAACTGTTGGCGCTATATAAATCCTGTATAATAATAATAATAACTGGTCAGTGTCCACAGTGTCCTTCCCCTTGATCAGGCATCAGGCTCTGTCAGCATCTGTGGTGCTCTCCAGTTTTCCATAATGTCTGGCACTGCTCCTCTCTCCTTCTCAGGTATGATAGTGAATAATCTGCTGGCAGCCTAAAGCACACTAAGTCTCTCCGAATGTCCTTGATGCTACTTTTATGCTTAGAATGGAAACAAAAGCACTCCTCCTATTCCTCTACTTAGAACTCCAATGAATAATGCGTAAATCATTTATTTGGTCAGTCTTCCAAGCCAGTTCAGTCTGTAAAAAACTTCAGCTCCCACAATCCTCCATTCCTCCCAGCATTTCTAGCAGTCCACATCCTTTTCCCCTGTGTATTCCTATTGGGTAGATAGCAGGCTTAAAACTGGCTGTGCAGAGTTCAACAATAACAGTCACTTCTTATAGCTGTGAATGTAAATAGTCTCTGTTGCTTATCAGACACAGAATCCTTTCAACAGACATATTTGTCCACTATATCCCTCTGCAAACATTTAGCAGCAGTTAAATAAAACTGCAGCTGCTCCTCTTAGCCAGCATTGTGGACTGTATCTACTTACACAACTTTACACCTTAGCAATATTTGTATCAGTCAGATGACTGCTATGAAGTTAGTGGCCAAAAAAACCCAAAGCTATTAAAAAAAACTCCTACAATTATGTATTGGGAAAGTATTATGGAGCATCATGTTTTCAGTGCTTCCTGTGTCCTCATTTGGTAAACTTCCCTTTCTCTCCTATATTAGTGGTACCTCGTCACATCCTGACAAACATCTCTGGGACAAGACATTAGGGAAAAATTCCTTGTTTTAGCAGGTAAGAGCCAGTGGCGGCTGGTGGTATTTGTTTTTTTGGGGGGGGAGCGGGTTCTGAGAGCCGATTGGCTGAGAGGAGAAGCGATCCTATTGGCTGCCGAGGAGGAGGAGTTAGGAGATGCAGGGGAAGCCGTGCCACTGTGAAGCCAAGGAAGGAGGAGACACAGAGATCCCCCGCCTGGAGGAAGACCACGATCCAGAAGGGGTAAGTGTGGGGACCGACAGGGTGGGGTGAGGAAGCCGGGATTAGCTGGGATTTGCCGGGAGGAGAATCAGGAAGACAATAGCGAAAATTAATTTGCTATTGTCACACAACTGGGTGGGCTCGGGGCGCAGTGCTCTGCACCCCGAGCCCACCCTTTTCTAAGCCAATTAGAGCCTCAGGCTCTAATCATGTGCTTCTAAAATGGGGGGGCGGCACCCCTGTGCCCATATGGACAGGCCACCTCTGTTAAGAGCTCTAGGACTTTTATACTTACCCCTATTCATTGGTAGTTGCAATATCTAATAATAAAGTTTACTTTAACTTTGTGTGTTCAGAAAAAAGTGCACTTACCGATTATCCCCAGTCATCCTGAGCTAAACTGCTCTGAGTTCTCATACGCTTGTATAGGGTCATCTCCCAGTCACAGGGACATGTAAGATATGACACTTGTGTTTAATGCAAATATGATTAGTATAATTTGAACTATTGCTTTACAAGTCTTTGGAATATATATTTAAAATATATTAAAGATGTTATGCTGATCAATTTCTAAAGTTAATAAAACCCCAAATGATTGTCTATGTGTGACACATCAATATTAATGCCTTGTAAATGATTAATTGACTTATTAACAGTTGATAACCCTCACTTCACTGAAACAGATTGTAATAGGTTCAAATCCCATCAGAGGTATCTTAGTTAATTCTGAATTATAATAGAATTTCAAAATGCATGCATGTCTACATTCATTATGAATAATTCAACTGCAGCAACAACGGAATTAATAATAAAGGCATGCTCAAAATGTTAATGCCTTTCTTAATGAGAAAAATAATATGATTAATAAATCAAAATATCATTGTATATCTTTACATTTTGGTGACTGATGCTTCAGTTAGAAGTAGTTGTCTGGGCCGTGGATATTTTTTTCATGGGGGAACGGAAGATCAACCTCGGCACCCAGAGGAAAACAATTAGGGTCTGTTCACACAAGCCCGCAGCACAAAATGTTGCTGCCTGCACAGCATTTTGAGCTGCAGAGCTCTGTGGCAGGGGCTGTGTGATGCACACGTTATCACACATCTACCCTTTTTTTTAATTTACTGAACTTTACTTGAAGTGTACAAAGTAACACTTCATGCATATCACTGCACAGTAGCGCAGTGCGCTGCACTTGCTGTGCAGTGACATTCAGGGCCATCCAGAGCGGTGCAATATTATGCAAACATGTATCTTAAATGCAATGAAACACTGTGTTTTGGGCTGAACATGACACAAATAAAAGTATAATTTTCTTCGTGTTGCTGCAGTTACCTGCATTTTTCCATGAGGAAAAACGCTGGTGATTACACAAAGTGTGAATGAGCCCTTAGGTGCATGTCAATCTGTGGGTGGGCAAAACTGCGCTAACAGTGTGAATGGCTTAAACTTGAGCCTGCTCACTGTCTACATGGTAATATATACAACAGTTCTTGTACACATGAGGAAGTCGGCACTTCTTACAAATTTCCTTTAGAAAAACATAAAAATAACTGACACAATCAGAAATGTGTCCACAGGAACAGAACCAATAGGATAATAACAACCAGAAGCATATCTACATACTCAATCAATTCCACATATATTTACATATTTTTAAACCACTGTTTTTAACCTTATAGTGTTAAAGAAAATGACAAGTATGGCTTCAAATAAAGACATTTTTAATTAAATAAAATATACATGTACATTACACACACATTGCTCTGACATTACATATACATTAACACATTGTGCTGCATTCTGCTTCCCTGTCTCTAGAGGAATTCTAGAGTGCAGAGACTGGAGCTTGCAGTCCCAAAGAGCACAGATAGAGCTAGTTTGAAAACCATGACTGCATAAAGAGCTTGTTTAAAATGCATTATTATATTAGTAATATAATAATGCTTTTAAACTAGCTGTTTCCATGCTCTTTGTGACTGCAGGCTCCCAGCCCCTTTGGTGTTTTGGTCGATTATAGCAATATTATATTTACTACAATGGGCCAGGACACCAGAGGCACTCAGGGCAGAAACTGGTTGCTTGCAGTCACAGAGAAAGTGGAAACCGCTAGGGAAGCTATTATCACATTTATTATAATAGGCCAAAACACTGGAGGGACAGAGACTGGGAGCTAGAAAAATCATTAATATTATTACTTCTAGGTAGACTGCCACTCCATTTGGAACTTGTTTGCTGATGGAGGAGATGGTTATTTGATGGACTTCAAGGAAAACTGTTATAATAAAATTGCATTGGATTCAACTTCTGGCTGCTTATGTGACTGAAGTGGAATCCCAGTAATCCTGCTGTGAGAAGTGGGATAGCACACCATTAAGCCATACTAGACAGTGCATCTCATGAAGCACTCGCCAGTGATGAATAGGGATACCTGATGAAGAGGGATACCTTTGATGAAGAGGGATACTTTTGTACCCAACAGAGAGCTAACTTGGTCTAGCTAGGGGCCACTGGTGAATAGGCAGTGAAAAGCACTGTAACCATGGAAAGTCAGGCCTGAAGTGAGAGGTGACCCCAGCTAAGAGGACATGTCATTATCAGTGGAGACCAGGAGTGTGCTGAGTGAGCCCAAAAGGAGAGCTCCTTGTCTGAGACACACAATGCATATAGGAGTGTGTAGATGACAGGCAAACGTGGAATTCTGTAAGGGCTGCAGACTTTAGCTGTGGCCAATGAGTGGGTCTGAGTCAGCCCTGTGCTGTGTGTAGGCACCTCTGGCACAAACGGTTGGACCCATACAAAGGTGTGTGTGTTTTTCACAGAAATTCAATGAAGAGGAAAGAATAGATGCATGCAATTAGAAAGACATAACAAAGACTACTTTGCAGTATAAGTTTTTCATGCATACACTCTTTTAACACTTCTATTCCCAAAGTACTGAAAATATTGGTCCACAAGACTTCAATCATGCTGAAAATAGTTCTGCAAATGTTGGTTCCAATGAACTCAACGCAAAGCAAAGAAAATGGTACTGCATGTGCATTTTATGCAAATTGTGAGTAAAGGCTTGGACATGATCACGATTTTCTGCTCCACTAGGCCACTGTTACTGTGCCATTGCTTATAATCCATGTGCCTAGTTTACTTTATCAAACTTACATTAGAAAGAAATACATTAAAACAAGAGAGGGTTCAGTCAGTTCATCCCACCCCAGCATTTTGGTACCCAAGACGTGCTAGTGCAACATACAGTGGGGACGGAAAGTATTCAGACCCCCTTAAATTTTACACTCTTTGATATATTGCAGCCATTTGCTAAACTCATTTAAGTTCATTTTTTTCCTCGTGAATGTACACACAGCACCCCATATTGACAGAAAAACACAGAATTGTCGACATTTTTGCAGATTTATTAAAAAAGAAAAACTGAAATATCACATGGTCCTAAGTATTCAGACTCTTTGCTGTGACACTCATATATTTAACTCAGGTGCTGTCCATTTCTTCTGATCCTTGAGATGGTTCCACACCACATCATTTGAGTCCAGCTGTGTTTGATTATACTGATTTGACTTGATTAGGAAAGCCACACACCTGTCTATATAAGACCTTACAGCTCACAGTGCATGTCAGAGCAAATGAGAATCATGAGGTCAAAGGAACTGCCTGAAGAGCTCAGAGACAGAATTATGGCAAGGCACAGATCTGGCCAAGGTTACAAAAAAATTTGTGCTGCACTTAAGGTTCTTAAGAGCACAGTGGCCTCCATAATCCTTAAATGGAAGACGTTTGGGATGACCAGAACCCTAGAGCTGGCTGTCTGGCCAAACTGAGCTATCGGAGGAGAAGAGCCTTGGTGAGAGAGGTAAAGAAGAACCCAAAGATCACTGTGGCTGAGTTCCAGAGATGCAGTCGGGAGATGGGAGAAAGTTGTCTCCAACCATCACTGCAGCCCTCCACTAGTTGGGGCTTTATGGCAGAGTGGCCCGATGGAAGCCTCTCCTCAGTGCAAGACACATGAAAGCCCGCATGGAGTTTGCTAAAAAACACCTGAAGGACTCCAAGATGGTGAAAAATAAGATTCTCTGGTCTGATGAGACCAAGATAGAACTTTTTGGCCTTAATTCTAAGTGGTATGTGTGGAGAAAAACAGGCACCTGTCCAATACAGACCCAACAGTGAAGCATGGTGGGGGCAGCATCATGCTGTGGGGGTGTTTTTCAGATGCAGGGACAGGACGACTGGTTGCAATCGAGGGAAAGATGAATGCGGCCAAGTACAGGGATATCCTGGATGAAAACCTTCTCCAGAGTGCTCTGGACCTCAGACTGGGCCAAAGGGTTACCTTCCAACAAGACAATGACCCTAAGCACACAGCTAAAATAACGAAGGAGTGGCTTCACAACAACTCCGTGACTGTTCTTGAATGGCCCAGCCAGAGCCCAGACTTAAACCCAATTGAGCATTTCTGGAGAGACCTAAAAATGCCTGTCTACAAATGTTTACCATCCAACCTGACAGAACTGGAGAGGATCTGCAAGGAGGAATGGCAGAGGATCCCCAAATCCAGGTGTGAAAAACTTGTTGCATCTTTCCCAAAAAGACTCATGGCTGTATTAGATCAAAAGGGTGCTACTACTAAATACTGAGCAAAGGGTCTGAATACTTAGGACCATGTGATATTTCAGTTTTTCTTTTTTAATAAATCTGCAAACATGTCAACAATTCTGTGTTTTTCTGTCAATATGGGGTGCTGTGTGTACATTAATGAGGAAAAAAAATGAACTTAAATGATTTTAGCAAATGGCTGCAATATAACAAAGAGTGAAAAATTTAAGGGGGTCTGAATACTTTCCATCCCCACTGTATATGCATTAGATATTGCTTTATGGTACCCATTAAAATATATTAGTATATAGATTATTAATATAAGGGTAGCATGTTGGTGATACTATGAATGAGATTTAAATGTATAAGAATTCTAAGAGTAAAAATACATGTTAAATAATCCTTGGGGTTTTGAGTGCCCAATTATCTAACTCTCAAGGTATTTAGAGGAAAGCTAATTGCCTTGTTCAGACTTACTACAGCCATGTACAGTATTTCACAAAAATGAGTACACCCCTCACATTTTTGTAAATATTTTATTATATCTTTTCATGTGATAACACTGAAGAAATTACACTTTGCTACAATGTAGTGAGTGTACAGCTTGTATGACAGTGTAAATTTGCTGTCCCCTCTACATAACTCAACACACAGACATTAAAACAAAAGTGAGTACACCCTAAGTGAAAATGTCCAAATTGGGCCCAAAGTGTCAATAGTTTGTGTGTGGCCACCATTATTTTCCAGCACTGCCTTAACCCTCTTGGGCATAGAGTTCACCAGAGCTTCACAGGTTGCACTGGAGTCCTCTTCCACTCCTCCATGATGACATCACGGAGCTGGTAGCTGTTAGAGACCTTGCGCTCCTCTACCTTCTATTTAAGGATGCCCCACAGATGCTCAATAGGGTTTAGGTCTCGAGACATGCTTGGCCAGTCCATCACCTTTACCCTCAGCTTCTTTAGCAAGGTGTGTTTGGGGTCGTTATCATGTAGGAATACTGCCCTGCGGCCCAGACTCCAAAGGGAGGGGATCCTGCTCTGCTTTAGTAAGTCACAGTACATGTTGGCATTCATGGTTCCCTCAATGAACTGTAGCTCCCCAGTGCCGGCAGCACTCATGCAGCCCCAGACTAAGACACTCCCACCACCATGCTTGACTGTAGACAAGACACACTTGTCTTTGTACTCCTCACCTGGTTGCCGCCACACACACTTGACACCATCTGAACCAATTAAGTTTGTCTTGGTCTCATCAGACCACAGGACATGGTTCCCGTAATCCATGTCCTTAGTCTGCTTGTCTTCAGTAAACTGTTTACAGGCTTTATTGTGCATCATCTTTAGAAGAGGCTTCCTTCTGGGGCGACAGCCAGGCAGACCACTTTGATGCAGTGTGTGGCATATGGTCTGAGCACTGACAGGCTGACCCCCCACCCCTTCAACCTCTGCAGCAATGCTGGCAGAGCTCATATGTCTATTTCCCAAAGACAACCTCTGGATATGATGCTGAGCATGTGCACTCAACTTCTTTGGTTGACCATGGAGAGGCCTGTTCTGAGTGGAAACTGTTCTGCTAAACCGCTGTATGGTCTTGGTCACCGTGCTGCAGCTCAGTTTCGGGGTCTTGGCAATCTTCCTATAGCCTAGGCCATCTTTATGTAGAGCAACAATTCTTTTTTACAGATCCTCAGAGAGTTTTTTGCCATGAGGTGCCATGTTGAACTTCCAGTGACCAGTATGAGAGAGTGAGAGCGATAACACCAACTTTAACACACCTTCTCCCAATTCACACCTGAGACCTTGTAATACTAACGAGTCACATTACACCGGGGAGGGAAAATGGCTAATTGGGGCCAATTTGGACATTTTTACTTATGGGTGTGCTCACTTTTGTTGCCAGTGGTTTAGACATTAATGGCTGTGTGTTGAGTTATTTTGAGGGGACAGGGCCTTGCCCTGTTATACAAGCTGTACACTCACTAGTTTACATTGTAGCAAAGTGTCATTCCTTCAGTGTTGTCACATGAAAAGATATATTAAAATATTTACAAAAATGTGAGGTGTGTACTCACGTTTGTGAGATATTGTATCTCAGGAGTAGACTAAAAGTCTAACATATAGTGTCATGAAACAGAACCCTTATCATATTAATAGTCTTCTTCTAGATTTAGGTCAAAGGTTATTTGAAGTGATATTTTGACATTTTAAGTAACATTCCAAAATCAACTGTAATCTAACACTGCCACCTTCTGGTAATCGTGCATAACGGTCCAATATTGCCCCCTATAGGTATTGTGTGGGAAATTATATGTAGTTGACATCATTCATTACGTGGAAAGTGCATACATATCTACTTTCTTTGTGGATAAAAGTTGTAGACAAATAGCAGGAAAGAAAGGAGAACAAAAGCAGAACGAGAGGAGAATGGAAAAATCAAGGAAGGGAAAGGTGTCCATCGGAACAAACAGCTGACATCTCTCAGACAAAAGATCTGGATATTTCTGGTAAAGTATAACTTCTATTCTATTCTAGCTGGGCCATTTAATCTTTGTAGCATAAAATTGGAAATGAGATAATTTTAACTGCAGTATAAGTTTTTTTTTTCAATTAAAGAGAAAATGCACATATACCGGTATTTGTATAACCTCATATCGCTATTTTCAATTTCTAGTAAAAGGCTTAGTTATGATGTATGCTAAAACATAAAATTCATTGGAGATTTATCTTTACCTTAGTCTTGGTTAAATCATCATGTATGTTCATGGTATAACCAATTGGTCCATGTATTGTTAAAAGTTTACCTTGCAGGATGTGTTGTCTAAAAGAGGTTGCATGTCAAATCAACACCTTGTTGTCATCACATTTTGCTGAGCCACTGAAAAGCTATTTACAAAGCAATGGAAATACATAGTGATCAGCGCAATTCCTCAATGGTCACAATGTGGTAAATATATAAACCATAATAAAAGTAAAAAACAAATGTCCAAATATCTATGAATAATAAAGTTCAATATAAGCTCAATTTGTTAAACCCAAAACAAGTCCAAGTGTGAGTGAATGAACAAAATTCTTATTGATTAGACTTCCATCCACTATTACATTCTGTGCCTTCACACTACTGCTCAATGCTCCCAGAACTCTCACCTCTATGTTGTGAATAATGAGCCTTTAACATCCAAAGTGGTGCCGATGTCCACCTTCCAAGCCATGAAGGATCAGCCTTCAGGTTACATACAGGGAATCTTAATATCTGAACCCCAGACTAGATGTCCAAATGTATCAGCCCCAAGCTCCGTTTCACATAAGGAATAAAATAAATTTGCCTTCCATGGTGAAGTACAGTAAAACAAGCGATAATTTTTTAAGATGAGTGTATGCTTACATCAAACACATTAGAAAAGCGCAGTAAGGTAAAACAACAGCGTTAGATGCTTTCTCACATCACTTCTGGTCCACGATATCTCCGGCCACGCGTGGGACCCGAAGTGATGTGAGAAAGCGTCTAACCTCTATGTTAAAGGCTCATTTTTCACAACATAGATGTGAGAGTTCTGAAAACATTGAGCAGTAGTGTGAAGGCATGGAATGTATTGGTGGATGGAAGTCTAATCAATAAGAATTTTGTTCATACACTCACACTTGGACTATTGTTTTGGGTTTAACCCATTGAGCTTATATTGCACTTTATTATTCACAGATATTTGGACATTTGTTTTTTACTTTTATTATGGTTTATATATTTACCACATTGTGACCATTGAGGAATTGCGCTGATCACTATCTATTTCAATTGTTATTACCTGTGAACACTATAGATTTGCAGCAATCCACATTGCATTTGGTCACACTATTCAATTTTCCTGGTAGTGTGGGGGACCACACACATATATTTACAAAGCAGTTTTGATACTTTGGTATTTTTGAAACAAGATCTTGTGGTTATATTCTCATCATTGATATTATCCATATTATTGAAATGTGGACATATATGCTTTGTTTATCACCAGTTATATTTTGATATTATTTTGCACTGAATTTTTAGTAAATAAATATATATATTTTTGCACATCTTTTGTATTCCTTTCCTCTTCAAGTTAGCACGAAAAACTAATTTGAGTTATTTGTTTATTTGTGGAAACAAGTGGAAATCTCCTTAACCATAGATTTTTGCTTATTATTTATTTATTTATTTTTGTTTATAAATATAAAAAATGTTTAATATTTCAGTATAAACATTCTGACAGTCATACCTGTGAAAGCGGTATGCATCCTTGTGGCTACTTTTCTAAGAAATTGTCTCCTGCAGAATGCAATTTATGAGATTGGGGACAGAGAATTGTTAGCTATCATTTTAGCTCTTAAAGAATGGAGGCATCTCCCCGAAGGTACCACTGTACCGGTCCTCATTTTGACTGACCATAAGAATCTCCCATTCTTGTCTGAGGCTAAATGCTTATCTCCCAGAAGAGCGTGGTGGCCTCTTTTTCTGTCAAGCTTCAATTACATAACAGTCTCATTCTTACCCGGTACTAAGAATGTAAGGGATGACGCATTGTCGCAACAATTTTCCTCCACTTCCAAGATTGAGTCGGTGGCTGTTCCTGTAATACGTCCCGATCGCATTCTGGCTACTGTACGCACCAATCTTACCTCACCTTTGGGTGACAGAATTTGTGCTGCTCAGATCCAGTCCCTCCCGAGAAACTTGGTGACTGCTGCTTTGTCCCTGAGAATGTCTGCACTGCTTTGCTCCAGACTTATCATTCTCCCAAAGAGGCTGGCCACCCAGGAAAGAATCAACTCATTTGGCTATTTCCCTACAATTCTGGTGGCCTAATCTCCGCGCTGACGTAACTGCCTTTGTAGCTGCTTGTTCTGTGTGTGCACAGAGTAAGACACCATGACACCTTCCAGTGAGCCTCCTACAACCCATACCCAATGGAGAGAAGCCTTGGACCCACATGTCTATGGATTTTATTGTGGAGTTACTCAACTCCCAGGACAACATGGTTATTCTTATAGTGGTTGACCGGCTCTCAAAAATGTCACATTGTATTCCACTAAAGAAGTTGCCCACATCCAAAGAACTGGCATCCATTTTTGCTCGGGAGATCTTACGGTTACATGGGCTACCCAAGGTTATCATCTCTGACAGGGGTAGCAAGATTGTCTCCAGGTTTTGGCGAGCTTTTTGTGCACAGTTAGGAATTCAGCTTTTACTTCTCCTCAGCATATCACCCTCAGTCCAATGGGGCCACAGAACGAGCCAACCAAGCCTTGGAGCAGTTTCTATGCTGCTATATTTCTCATAACAACTGGTCAGACCTCTTACCTTGGGTGGAGTTTGCTCACAAAAGTGCCATCATTATAGCTTTTCGATTGTCTCTACTTATGGCGAATTATGGATTCCAACCATCCATGTTGCCTGACTCATTTGTTCCTCAAAGAATTCCTACATTAGAGGAGCATCTCTGCGATCTTCGCTTCACTTGGGTGCAGGTCCAGGAGTCCTTGCAAAGTGCCAGTGAGAGGTACAGACTCCATGCTGACCGCTGAGGACTACCCGCGCCTTTCTACCATGTTGGGGAGAGGGTCTGGCTGTCATCTTGTAACCTCTGACTCTGTGTTCCCTCACTGAAACTGGCATCACGATTTATTGGGCCTTTCTGTATTCTATGCAGAATCAACTGAGAGGCTTACGCATTAGACCTTCCTTCTAACATGCATATTTCATGCTTTTCATGTCTCCTTATTAAAACCTTTGGTGTGCAATCGCTTTACCACCTTGGTACCACATCCTCGCCCAGGTCGAGAACCATGAGAACTATAAGATACAATCAATCATTGACTCCCATAGCTTCCGTGGGCGCATACAGTACCTGGTTCATTGGAAAGGGTACGGTCCGGAGGAACGCTCTTGGGTCTCATCCTCGGATGTACATGCTTCTGTCCTCCTCCGTGCTTTCCATAGAGGTTTTCCCCTCAAACCTGGTGGTCCTCCGAGGGGGAGGGGTCATTGAGGAGGGGGTACTCTCAGGGCTGGGCTCTCAGCCCTTCCTTCTCTGTGCTCAGGTTGCTCAGCTGTCGGTTAATTGCCAGAACTCATCGTTCCACAGTGGCTCACCTGTTGATCATCTCCTGCTCATCAGTCAAGCCCACAGCCAGCCTCTCCTGGCTATTTAAACTGCCTGGTTCATTTCATCAATTGCCTTTGCCTTGGTCAAACATATCTAGAGACTCTCTGCTGTGTTCCTGTTGAAGACTTGCCTTGCTGGCATCGCTTCTGGTTGCTGATCCTGCCTGTTGCCTCTGACTATGCTGATCTCTGGCTCCCCGATTTCCTGGCTTGTTCTGACTACCCGATTTGGGTACTGAACCCTGGCTATGTTTTGACTACGTTTACCAGTTGTACCATTTTTACCATTTTACTAAAAGGTGTGATTTTTACTGCATTTTCTGTCTCCATCTTTCATGGTTCCTGACACTGTGCCCGCAGAGCAAACAGCTAGCTGTGGGGGCATTCAGCAGGGGGGAAGGGTCAGGAGCGCTGGCAGGGGACCTGAGAAGAGGAGTATCGGGGCTGCTCTGTGCAAAACCATTGCACAGAGCAGGTAAGTAAAACATATTTGTTATTTTTTTTAATTGCCTTTAAAAACGCTTTCAGCTGTGTGATTACAGGGTCATTTTGATACAGCAAACAAAGCTTTGCCAGAGGAATTCAACATTGTTGTGACTATGATGCTGTAAGGCCTCTTTCACATGTGCTTAGAGATTCAGAAAAGTTACAAATGCAGGTTAATTTGGCTATAACATCCCTTGCAGTTTGCAGGATGACGCCGGCCTGAACAGACATCCACCTATTGTGCTCAACATCTACCTACCACACACCCTTTAACGCCATCTACTGAGCCATTACCAGGACCTGCCCTTTGGCCTCAGTGGAGCCTCAAGTTTCTACCTTTTTAAATGCCCTCTTTGGGCCTTCTCTTCCTTTTTTTTGAAGAGAATACTATATACATACATTTTGTATTTAGATAGCAACCTCATTACTACTTACGTAGTAATGCTATTTGCGATACGCAAACAAACACCTTTTTCTCTGAATCAAGAATATGCTGGGTAGACAGACCATGTCAGTGCCTTTGTTTTTAATCTAAAGTGTCATGGAATGCCAAGTCAGCTAATACAGTGTCAACAATTATCTGTAACTCATACCCACCCTTGAGGAAGGAGGCTAAGTAACTCCGAAATGCGTTGGGTGCAAGAGTATCGTTCTAAACACTGTACCAATGTAAAATTGCTTGATTTGCATTCCTAACAATTGCTGTTACATTATTGTCATATGTTTTACTATTTTTCTATTTATTAAACCACATTTTGTGCTTTATATACTCTTTTACGCCTTTTTATATGTATATATAAAGGGCTAGTAGAAATCCCAACAGTGCTAGTGGAATGATGTTAATAAATATTAATAATCAATCAAGTGAAATAGTGATAGTGATCAAATAAATAATTCATTGTGCAATAAAACTAGATAGTCCAAAAAAGGAGGGGGTGGGTGAAAATGTTCAGTCCTCCTGGGGAATAATGGTGATTCAAAAAAGTCACGGGTGATGGAGTAGATGAAATTCAAATAGCTGGCTTCTCATTAATAAATAGTGATATTGCCCCTAAAAACTTCATACAGTTGATATAATGCAGTCTCCCAGAACTCTCACCTCAGGGCAGGTAAATAAATGCATCTGTGAGTTCAAGTTTACTGGTAATGCCTCTGTTGTATGTGGTCAGTAGATGGATTGTAGATTTCTCCTTATGAGCCCTCTGCTGGAGTACCTGTGAAACTCCGGTGTCAGCAACACCGTGATGGGGGGAAGAAAGAGAAAAGGAAGGGGCTCCACTAGTGTAGTATATTAAAATTGCCAAGGTGTTTTATTAAATATAAAGGTGGACTCTTACATGGTGATAAAATGTTAAAAGCAAAAATAGAAATGACAGTGAATGTACGGCGCTCTCAGCGCCCTCTCACGTCTCCTCCTGTGTATGTCTCGCTCCGGCCAATCCCTACGCGTTACGACACCGTCACGTCTCTTCATCTGGGGAACCGGATTGGTTGTTCTATTCCGTAATATATAGCAAGAAACTGGAAGTACTTCCGGTTTCTCGCTATATATTACGGAATAGAACAACCAATTTCTCCTTCTTCCCCCATCACGGTATTGCTGACACCGGAGTTTCACATAATCACCATTATTCCCCAGGAGGACCGGACATTTTCACCCACCCCCTCCTTTTTGGACTATCTAGTTTTATTGCACATTGAATTATTTATATGATCACTATCACTATTTCACTTGATCGATTATTAATATTTATTAACATCATTCCACTAGAACCGTTGGGATTTCTACTAGCCCTTTATATATATATGTTTTTACTAGTATGAATTTATGATTTTTTTTTTATTGAATGCACTTTATGCGATTTTGATAGACCTGTTATCATCTTTCACTTTATCACACTTAGAGGAGATATCCCTAGTATACTGGATCAATGCGCGAAATCACCTTTATTATTGAGTTTTTATTGGCGTCACTGTGAACACTTCTGATTTTGCCGCAATCTATATACTTTTTTCTTTTTAATCTATTTTTGTTGCGAAGGCACATTTATCACTTTAGCCTTTTTATATGTGCCTAGAAAGTCCACCACTAGGGGAACCCTCTTTCTCTGTATACAGTTAAGTTGGCTATAGCATTAACCCACATTCAAGGCATGTTAATAAATGCTGCCCAAACATGACCTCTGGTGTTCAGGCTTTTCCACAAAGGAAAATTAACTCTTCAAAAACATGCACTAAATGCATCAAAAACACAATAGGTGCCTTTTTGGCATGCTGTAATTGAATTTGATGGTGGCAGCAGGTTGTGGCAAAGCCTGCAGAATGCCCTAAAATTCTTAATAGATGGCAACATTGAATTATCTAGTGTGTTGGCAGCTGGTGTAGGATAGTTAAAAAAAGCGGCTAAATGATTGATTTTACTGTATTTAAGCTCATGTAAAAAAAGGCCTAAACAGTGCTATGAAGAGATTAAAGTACAGAAAAGCAGGCAATGTTTATACAACAAACTGAATATGCGTATAATATTGATGAGTTCATTCTGCAATGTGGTGTACCTTCTCCAATGCCCATGTGGCCTGCAATATATTGGCAGGACCACAGGCGTTCTTCAGGTGAGAATGAGCAAGCATATTGCCAACCTCTATAAAGGGTTCAAAGGACATACTATTTCTAAGCATTATGCTAAGTTTCATAATAGAGACCCATCAGAATTTATATTTTAGTGCCACACTGGAGCTGGAGCAACATTAGGCAAGACATTTCATACTTGGAAACCCAAGGGATCTTTACCATGAAAACAAATTCTCCTTATGGTTTCAGCGTGGACTGAAACCTAAATTGTTAAATAATCAGGCATGTACTGGCCATCGGGACTACTGGGAGATTCCCGGTGGGATGATGGCTCAGTGGGCCAGTCAGGTGCGGTCCTGGAGCCACTCCTCTCTGACAGTGAGTGATCGCAATTTCACTCCTGTCAGGAGGGGCAGCTTCCATCATATGCTGGAGAGAGCATTAGGGGTTATGCTCCCTCCAGCCTGCAGGGGGAGATAGACCAACGGCAGACTTTCCTTCCTCTCTCCCCTATCACTTGTTATCACATGACTGGAGAGAGGAACAAGAAACTGCCTTCAAAACTGTGAGTACATGTGGGAGGGGGAGGAGAGGGAGGACACCGATGTGAAGGGCTGCTGCTGGGGGCTCTTTGATGGGGACTGTGATGTGAAGAGGGCTGCTGGTGGGGACTGTGATGTGAAGTGGGCTGCTGGTGGGGACTGTGATGTGAAGTGGGCTACTGGTGGGGACTGTGATGTGAAGTGGGCTGCTGGTGGGGACTGTGATGTGAAGGGAGCTGCTGGTGGGGACTGTGATGTGAAGTGGGCTGCTGGTGGGGACTGTGATGTGAAGGGAGCTGCTGGTGGGGACTGTGATGTGAAGTGGGCTGCTGGTGGGGACTGTGATGTGAAGGGAGCTGCTGGTGGGGACTGTGATGTGAAGGGAGCTGCTGGTGGGGACTGTGATGTGAAGTGAGCTGCTGGTGGGGACTCTGATGTGAAGTGGGCTGCTGGTGGGGGCTGTGATGTGAAGGGAGCTGCTGGTGGGGACTGTGATGTGAAGTGAGCTGCTGGTGGGGACTCTGATGTGAAGTGGGCAGCTGGTGGGGACTGTGATGTGAAGGGAGCTGCTGATTGGGACACTCTGATGTAGGGGGACGCTGTCGGGGACTCTCTGATGTAAGGGGGGACGCTGTTGGGGACACTCTGATGTAAGGGGGATGCTGTTGGGGACACTGATGTAAGGGGGATGCTGTTGGGGACGCTGATGTAAGGGGGACGCTGTTGGGGACACTCTGATGTAAGGGGGGTGCTATTGGGGACACTCTGATGTAAGGGGGGTGCTGTTGGGGACACTCTGATGTAAGGGGGGCGCAGTTGGGGACACTGATGTAAGGGGGATGCAGTTGGGGACACTCTGATGTAAGGGGGACGCTGTTGGGGACACTCTGATGTAAGGGGGACCCTGTTGGGGACACTCTGATGTAAGGGGGGCGCTGTTGGGGACACTCTGATGTAAGGGGGACGCTGTTGGGGACACTCTGATGTAAGGAGGACGCTGTTGGGGACACTCTGATGTAAGGGGGCGCTGTTGGGGACACTCTGATGTAAGGGGGCGCTGTTGGGGACACTCTGATGTAAGGGGGGCGCTGTTGGGGACACTCAAAATTAGGGCCAGTCATGAGGAAGTCCAGGGCCAAATTTTTGTCCCAGTCCAGCCCTGTAAATAATTAATAGCTTTAGGCTGTTATGGGTATATGGCTCTTATCCTACATGTACAGTATGTATTATTATTTGCATTATTGTAAAGAACAAACAAGAAGATTTCCCCTCTTCTCCTTAAGTTGAAAAATTTTTTTAATACGGTATTATTTATTATTACCATTGTTTTTATATTTGTTTTTGTTTCATTACCCATGAGATTTTTTTTCATGTTATTTGGCTTTGATGTTTGCATTGTTAAAGTGATACTAAAGTCTCGTTTTTTTTTTTGTTAAAAATTAGAAACATGTTCTACTTGCCTGCTCTGTGTAGTGGTTTTGCACAGAGCAACCCAGATCCTCCTCTTCTCGGGTCCCTCTTCGGCGCTCCTGGCCCCTCCCTCCTGTTGAGTGCCCACACAACAAGCAGCTTGCTATAGGGGCACCTGAGCCGAGATGCAGCCACCTCTCTCTTGTCACTGGCTCACTGACTTTGATTGACAGCAGCGGGAGCGAATGAGGGGGGAGAGTCTCGGACAGCGGAGTCTTTCGTGCAACATCGCTGGATCAAGATGGGGCTCAGGTAAGGGGGCTGAGGGGGGCTGCTGCACACAGAAGGATTTTTATCTTGATGTATAGATTGCATTAAGATAAAAAAAACTTCTGCTTTTACAACCACTTTAAGTTTTGACACATAGGTGACATACGATAGCATCAAGCCTATGTGATTAATATGGGTAAATCATTTTGATATAAAAGTGTGTATATTATATATATATATATATATATATATATACATATACAGTATTTAGAGCTTAGCGGATGGAACCACAGCATGCAGCAGGGGACATAGGTATTCAACACTCCCAGAAGTGTCAAATTTTGAATATATTAATGAGATTGTAGCAAAAATCGCTAACAGGGGTCACTGGAACCGTAAGTATAATGCCTCTTCTTTTTTTTTTACAGGGAACAGTTTTTAAGTTTTTTTATGCATGACAGCAGTGTCAAATTAAGAGGAAAAATGTTGGCATTACGTCTACCTATCAGAGTGGATGCATTGTTATAAATAGTTGCTGAAATGTGAATTCAGACTAACAGATTTCCAGGCCCACAATAAATGTAAATTGTATTCTATAAATCTGTATTCAGAATGACTTCTAAGTATGTGATTTCCCAGTGAATATTCCTGTATTATAGAAGTCACAGTACATATATTCCATGAATATAATGGGCTTTCTCATTTCATTTTATTGAATGTGTCTTGTAAAAAAATGATATCAAGTATTAAGTTAACCACTTCTCGACCACGCACTGTAGCTTTACTGCTACAGAGTGGGCCGGTTAGGCAGAATCACCTATGCAGTGCCTTGCAAAAGTATTCACCCCCCTTGGTATTTTCCGTGTTTTGTTGCCTCACAACCTGGAATTAACATGGATTGTTTGAGGATTTAATTTACTCATTTAATTTACAGAACATGCTCACAACTTTGAAGATTAAAAACAACATTGAACTAAAGGCTGTACTGTAACAAAATAGGTAAAAAACCAAGGAGTGAATACTTTTCCAAGGCACTGTATATACACGATTGGGGGACACGCATGCATGTACTGCTTGTGCTGTAATTGGTCACAGCACAGCCGATCACCGGGTGCTGGCCAATGAATGTCCACCGGCACCCACTTATCAGTGTGCAGAAAGACAGGACAGAGCTCTATCTATGTAAACAAGGCAGACCTCCGTCCTGTCAGCGGGGATGAGCTAGATTTTTTTTGCGCCTGCAGAGCAGGGAATAAAAAACAGCATGTCCCTTAGTGAAAGCACCTCACAGTACACACATAAATATTGATTAGGCACACATTTAACCATTCAAGGTGAATCCTGCAAGTGCAAGATTTACAGTTCTGTAAAATTTTGTACACATTTACCTGGGAGGATATTTTAAGACCACAATGCACTGCATGGCAAGCAGGCCAATAAGGGGGCTTTTGGATAAGCCAGTCCCTTCACTATAAGGTGGTGCACAGAGCAGCCGTGATGTAAGTGAACTGGAAGCTGTTGTAGTGAAAGCACTTGCTTTTTTTTTTATGCAAGTATTTTTTTCTATTGAGTACAGCAAGAAAAATTTCGATACAGGTGCATCATATATCAGCGCAATGGTTCCAACATGTGAGGGGTGCTATCATAGTCTGGGCAGTAAGTAGATATTGTATGCAATCAAAACCCAACAACAGTCTTGCTGACATATTCTCTAATACTATATGTCAGCTATTATACATTTCCACTATGGCGTGTGTGTATCTTATTATTATTAGGGGCATTTTCGTCTTTCATTTTATTTTATGGTTAATTTTAGGTCATCGGTCACTTTAGCTCCTGTCCCATTTATAGCTTATATAGTTGCTTTTTTTTTTTTTTTTTTGCTGCAAGGCTGCACTTTGTTTTTTTTTTAATTTTAGGTTGATATAATTTAATTTTAGGTAAAAAACTCTTTTCTTTTTCCTGCAAGTTTTCCCTTAAAAAAAAAAAAAAAAAGTGGGTTTTTGTTTCAGTGGTGGCATTTTGAAAATGTATTTTTTTATGTAGGGATCATAGGGCCTGTTTTTTTTTTTCTATAGTAAATTTGGGCCTAGCCCTGCCTTGTTTAACTGTGGCTGCTGAGTGCATATCTAAATCCTTGTGACAGACAGAGTATCTCTGCCCTGTCATTCTTATTATTTCACATGCACAGTGCCAGATAGCTAGGTCTGGTGCCAGGATTTACTGGTAACCTTGCTGTATATTAGTAGGTAAAGCTTTACATAACACAGCAGCATCCACACACGGGCAATTGAACAATAGAGGTGATTCATTTTTACAAAGCAATATACCTTTGCACACTGGTACCAACTAGTATTTTAGCATTTCTCTTCTCCCTCAGTTTCTCTCCCTCATTTAGCTAACATAACCCCAGTACCGACGGAGAGGAGCAGGGAAAGGTCAAATAAACACGTCTTCAGGCTGGCAGGTGGCCCACCCAGCGCCCAAGGTTGTAATGCTGCACAAGAAAAACAAGCGGCTTTGTGTAACAAAAAAAGGCAGACTTGATCCACTCCTCGGCTTGTTGACAATTTTTGGGAAATTTGGGGCAATTTTAAGGAATTTTGCCAAGGCACCACTAAAGAATTCAGAAGGCACCCTGGTTGAAAAAGGCCACAATAGAGTTTATATACAGCTCCTGTTAACTTAGTCATCCCTGTCCCTTCTTGTCTGTGATTCTTCAGCTAGCTTTAGCTTAGAGGTCCAGTTGCATATTAGAAATTATTAGGGAGGAAATAAAGTGCAAAATAAATAGGTTGACTCTGAATTCCAGTGCCATACCATAGTTCCTGATGGTGAAAAGCACTGCTGCAGGCTGATTGGACAACATCTACAGGATATCCCTGTGACCCCTGCTCTTCTTTTCAGGTCTCTGACACAAAGACAGATACTGCATCATCCTCGGTGGCCCCCACAACTGGACTTTGCTGTAACATTTATCTGGAGGTATCTCTGTTAATACCTGTTTGTACATTGGATGTATGTACTGTTATTAATGTCTTCTTATATAAAGCTTGTATTATTTATACACTGGAGTGCATCTATATACTTAAAGTATGGTTAATGTTATATGCTGGTTGCACTAATTCCTGTGCTCAAAATTACTTTGTTTACTGTAGATTTTTGATTAATTTCCCAGGAAGGGAATTCCCTCTGTTTGCAGAGGCCCTGTCTTGGGTGAAGGCACTGCCAACTTTATTATCATATCTACTTCACTTAGTGAAGGTGCTGGTTCTCTTAGTTACCTACAGGTTTAGCACAATATCCTGTTTGGGGAGAGCCATTTCTCATAACCATCCCTCCAAAAAGAGGGCTACATTTGGTGGCACTGCTGAGTGGGATTAATAGTAGTATGGAGGAGAAATATAATCCAGAGCAGCGTCCTCAACCAGCTCCTAAAATACCTAATCTGCTCCTAGATCCAATGGTAGACTTACCGTGTACTTTCCTCCCAAAAAAGGGTTACAATTCTTAATGAGTGCTTTACAAGAATTGGCCAGAGGCAGGACAGTTTTGCATCAGCTACAGTGAACTACTGGCCAATTTCTATCTGCCAGTCAAAAGCAGGCCTATTTCAGTTTAGGATAAAGCATGTATCGCTGCTAAAGCCATCTACAAAAAAACAAAAAAAAACACTTTATGCCAAACAAAAGAAAAATCATACTGGGGTGCTACGGCATGTAAGACACGCTAAAATGAATTCCTTAGGCAAATATGAGCTTCCAGTATACATTGTTGCTCAGACTGTCTTTGAAAAAAGTAACATGAGTACTGCAGTTTGGCAGAGAATAGCTTGCTGCATTCAGAGGCAGATAAATGCCACCTCTGGACGCAGCAACACTCTGTGCTATAGCCACATACAAACTGGTCAATTAGCAAAAGGAAAAACGACTCTTGCACACAAGTGGATCACCAGACAGGTAGTACAACGACACAGGCCTTGCTGCCCTCAAGGACGGGGAATCCTAGTAGACAACGAGAGAGAAGAGAAGAAGGGGCGCACCAGCCTTGTGCATTATCTTTTATAAAAATATTTATTGAATAAAATGATATAAGGAAATAACTCAATAACTCAATTGTAAATAACAAGCAATTGTAGGAGAAGGCACAACGTGAAAATGCACTGACTGACAGCATGCGGTCTAGGATGAGCGAAACCTTCCAAGGGTCGTGGAGGAACGCACAAGCATCACTACCAGCTGAAGCGTTTCGAAGGAAACATCCCTTCTTCATCAGAGCTTAGCAGTAAACTCTCCTTCAGCAGTCCCTATTTATGTGTGCCTGAATGTCAGTAAATCAAGGAGGGCGTTTGGGGCCCCTCCCCCTCAAAACGCCCCTCCCTCTCGTGCCCTTGGTGGAGGCAAAAGGAACCATTGGTGGTGGATCGATCCATGTGCGCAGCATGCCACGATCTACCACCAATGGTTCCTTTTGCCTCCACCATGGGTAGTTCCCTATCAACATAATTTATTCATTCATTTACTTACTTATTCACTCATCCATTAATATTGCTTTGTGTACTGATCTCTTGTTATGCATTTATTTTTCTATCTTCATTTATTATTGACCTTTATTTTTTCACCCATATATTGAAGGGCACGAGAGGGAGGGGCCCCAAACGCCCTCCTTGATTTACTGACATTCAGGCACACATAAATAGGGACTGCTGAAGGAGAGTTCACTGCTAAGCTCTGATGAAGAAGGGATGTTCCCTTCGAAACGCGTCAACTGGTAGTGATGCTTGTGCATTCCTCCACGACCCTTGGAAGGTTTTGCTCATCCTAGACTGCATGCTGTCAGTCGGTACATTTTCACGTTGTGCCTTCTCCTACAATTGCTTGTGAGTTATTTCCTTATATCATTTTATTCAATAAATATTTTTATAAAAGATAATGCACAAGGCTGGTGCGCCCCTTCTTCTCTTCTCTCTCGTAAACTGGTCAATTAGCTGCAGCCAGTTTGTGTGTGGCCAAAGCACTGAAACGTCAACCCTGGACACGCACTGTGTTTGCTCTGTGATAGTCAGAGGCTATATCTGCATGTATCCGCTCAGAGGAGTGATTACAAGTGGACAGGAGCGATGCCAGACACTGCTTTGTGCAGAGTACAAATGTGACAGCTGCAGCTGTTCAGACATGGTGTGTGGAGGCAGCATTTATCATCATCCTTGGCCACTGCTAAACTGCCTTGTGAATGTAGCCTAATACTATATACAGCTTAAAGTGGTTGTAAAGGCAGAAGGTTTTTTATCTTAATGCCTTCTATGCATTAAGATAATAAACCTTCTGTGTGCAACAGCCCCCCTAATACTTATCTGAGCCCCATTTCTATTCAGCGATGTGCACGAATGCCTCGGCCATCTGAGACTCCCTTCTGGCTGAGACAAAGCAGCGACGTCATTGGCTCCCGCTACTGTCAATCAAAGTCAGTTAGCCAATCAAGAGAGAGATGGGGCGGACTTTACAAGACTTTAGTATCACTAAAGCCCCAAGTATGTTAGTTAAAGGATTTGGGTAGTTTCAATATTGCCCTCAAAGATGCAAGAAAAGACCCTCTTCTCCACTGTACTGTATTAAAAAAAAAAATATTTGCATGTCCCCAAGGTAGGGCCCAGCTTCCTATACCTTTTTTATCAGTAGTTTGCCTATTAGCCCTAAAATTGCCAGACTTAAGCAATACAAACATTCGATCACAATAAACTTAAATGGGATTTGCATCTAAATTTGGGTTTGCAGAATTTTGAATAGAATTCATCAAATTCTTGGTGAATCAAACCTGGGCAGATTATGCCTACCATGTATATAAAAGTCTTATTAACCACTTCAGCCCCGGACCATTTGGCTGGCAAAAGACCAGAGCACTTTTTGCGATTCAGCACTGCATCACTTTAACTGACAATTGCTTGGTCGTGCGACGTGGCTCCCAAACAAAATTGACGTCCTTTTTTTCCCACAAATAGAGCTTTCTTTTGGTGGTATTTGATCACCTCTGCGATTTTTATTTTTTGCGCTATAAACAAAAAAAGCAACAATTTTGAAAAAAATGCATTATTTTTTACTTTTTGCTATAATCAATATCCCCAAAAAATATATAAAAAAAACATGTTTTTTCCTCAGTTTAGGCTGATACGTATTCTTCTACATGTTTTTGGTAAAAAAAAAAAAAAAAAAAACGCAATAAGCATTTATTGATTGGTTTGCGCAAAACTTATAGCGTCTACAAAATAGGGGATAGTTTTATGGCATTTTTATTAATATTTTTTTTTTTTTACTAGTAATGGCAACGATCTGCGATTTTTATCGTGACTGTGACATTATGGCGCACAGATCGCTATTTGGCAAAACAAGAGGCTTCCATCATGGCAACTATCGAGTGTGGTGGTCTCATCCCTATTAGCGTAAACCATAGAAAAAGAAATCCCCCTAAGTGTGGGACTTTAACATTCCACCAGACTCGTGAAATAATAAAAAAATACTAATTTTATTAATAGATCGCTATTTGGCGCTATTTTGGGACCATTCACATTTATACAGCGATCAGTGTGATTAAAAATGCATTGATTACTGTGCAAATGTGACTGGCAGTGAAGGGGTTAACCACTAGGGGGCGCTGTAGGGGTTAAGTGTGTCCTAGGGAGTGAATTTAACTGTGGGGAGGATGGGCTACGTGTGACACAACATTGATCACCGCTACCGATTACAGGGAGCTGTGATCAAAGTCAGTGTCACTAGGCAGAACGGGGAAATGCTTGTTTACATCAGCATTTCCCCGTTCTTCCTCTCCGTGAGACGATCGCAGGTATCCCCGCGGACATCAAGTCTGCGGGACCCGTGATCACACTCATGGAGCTTGCGGCGTGTGCAAGCTGCTTGTTAAAGGGCAATGTACAGGTACGTTAATATGCTTGTACGTGTCCTTCTGCCAACGTATATCGGCATGAGCCGGTCAGAAAGCGGTTAAAGGCAGAATTTTTTTTACATTAAAAAAAACTAACATGTTAAACTTACCTGCTCTATGCAGTAGTTTTGCACAAAGCAGCCCCAATTCTCCTCTTCTCGGGTCACCCGCTGGAGATCCTGGCCCCTCTCTTCGGCCAAGGGCCCCCATAGCAAACAGCTTGCTATGGGGGCACTGCAGCAGACTCACTCCTGAGCTGCTGCTCTGTGTGCCCATTCACACACAGGCACGGCTTGGCCCCACCCCCTGCTCTCTCCTCATTGGCTCACTGTCTGTGATTGACAGTAATGGGAGGCTCAAGGGGTTGCTAGTGCACAAAGAAGGTCTTTTACCTTCATGTATAGAATGCATGAAGGTAAAAAAAACCTTGAGCCCACTTAGTATAAAAATGGATGTTTAATATGTTGAGCGCATTGTTATTTCTGACTGCATTATCTGCTCTAAACAGAAACACTTTTCTATAGAATATAATGTTCAGTACAGGCAGAAGTCATAAGGGCTTCAGCTACATCAGTCATTACAGTTGCCTTTCAATGACAAGTGGATACTCTGTATTGTCACTCAACACTGTTGATCTGCATGTGAAAGACAATGCTCACTTCAGCTAAGAGTGGGGTCATCCAAAATGTGTCCCTCAAGTAGGAATGATATGCAGAAGCTCTAAAAGAGCTTCTAGGGGCTAGTGGGGTGGGCCTGAAAACATTACATGGATATTTAAATGCAAATGCTGCAAATATGATTTTATTTATGTATGTGTATAAATCTATACAATTCCCTGTGTACAAGTGATTCTGAATGTGGAAGGGCCTCCTTCCTTCTGTAAGGGCCCAGTAATGTTCATATGGAAGAGATTAAAATAGTCATTGCTACCATTTCTAAATATACAAAGCACATACTAGCTGACTGTGGACTATATAATACTTGCTAATAATATTTACTTCAAAATTTCAAGATGGCTCATTTCTTTTGATATCATCTCATGTTATGCACTGATAATCTTTGCAGTCTGTGTACTCGCAGCACCCTAAGATTGTGTAGACCAGCCGTTGCCATGTCTACTGAGCATGCTTCAGTTTCAGCTCCCTTTCACGCTGTTCATTTTCTCCTTTTTCATCTGTGCAGCCCATGTGACTATAGAGTCACACATGTGGGCATCTACACAGTGGTAAATGACACTCCCCTCCCTCTTCCTCCATGCTCTCATATTGTTAAACACTGAGGGGCAGGGTGTAAGTTATTGATTAAGGCTTCACCTCCCTGTTATTCCCAGCAAATACACTCATAAACACAGATTTGAGGTGCATGACACAGGCTGTGATTGGCAGAACCGCCTCAAGATATCTGTACGTGTGCGTCGCTTTAACTGCTAATTGCGCGGTCATGCAATGCTGTACCCAAACGAAATTTGCGTCCTTTTCTTCCCACAAATAGAGCTTTCTTTTGATGGTATTTGATCGCCTCTGCAGTTTTTATTTTTTGCGCTATAAACGGAAAAAGACCGAAAATTTTGAAAAAAAATGATATTTTCTACTTTTTGTTATAAAAAAAATCCAATAAACTAAATTTTAGTCATACATTTAGGCCAAAATGTATTCGGCCACATGTCTTTGGTAAAAAAAATGTCAATAAGCATATATTTATTGGTTTGCGCAAAAGTTATAGCATCTACAAACTAGGGTACATTTTCTGTAATTTACACAGCTTTTAGTTTATGACTGCCTATGTCATTTCTTGAGGTGCTAAAATGGCAGGGCAGTACAAAACCCCCCCAAATGACCCCATTTTGGAAAGTAGACACCCCAAGGAAATTGCTGAGAGGCATGTTGAACCCATTGAATATTTATTTTTTTTGTCCCAAGTGATTGAATAATGACAAAAAAAAAAAAAAAATATTTACAAAAAGTTGTCACTAAATGATATATTGCTCACACAGGCCATGGGCCTATGTGGAATTGCACCCCAAAATACATTCAGCTGCTTCTCCTGAGTATGGGGATACCACATGTGTGGGACTTTTTGGGAGCTTAGCCGCGTACGGGCCCCCGAAAACCAAGCACCGCCTTCAGGATTTCTAAGGGTGTAAATTTTTGATTTCACTCTTCACTACCTATCACAGTTTCGGAGGCCATGGAATGCCCAGGTGGCACAAACCGCCCCCAAATGACCCCATTTTGGAAAGTAGACACCCCAAGCTATTTGCTGAGAGGCATATTGAGTCCATGGAATATTTTATATTTTGACACAAGTTGCTGGAAAGTGACACTTTTTTTTTTTTTTGCACAAAGTTGTCACTAAATGATATATTGCTCACACAGGGCATGGGCATATGTGGAATTGCACCCCAAAATACATTTAGCTGCTTCTCCTGAGTATGGGGATACCACATGTGTGGGACTTTTTGGGAGCCTAGCCGCGTACGGGGCCCCGAAAACCAAGCACCGCCTTCAGGATTTCTAAGGGTGAAAATTTTTGATTTCACTCTTCACTGCCTATCACAGTTTCGGAGGCCATGGAATGCCCAGGTGGCACAAAACCCCCCCAAATGACCCCATTTTGGAAAGTAGACACCCGAAGCTATTTGCTGAGAGGCATGGTGAGTATTTTGCAGCTCTCATTTGTTTTTGAAAATGAAGAAAGACAAGAAAAAACTTTTTTTTTTTTCTTTTTTCAATTTTCAAAACTTTGTGACAAAAAGTGAGGTCTGCAAAATACTCACTATACCTCTCAGCAAATAGCTTTGGGTGTCTACTTTCCAAAATGGGGTCATTTGGGGGGGTTTTGTGCCACCTGGGCTTTCCATGGCCTCCGAAACTGTGATAGGCAGTGAAGAGTGAAATAAAAAATTCACGCCCTTAGAAAGCCTGAAGGCGGTGCTTGGTTTTCGGGGTCCTGTACGCAGCTAGGCTCCCAAAAAGTCTCACACATGTGGTATCCCCGTACTCAGGAGAAGCAGCAGAATTTATTTTGGGGTGTAATTTCACATATTCCCATGGCATGTTTGAGCAATATATCATTTAGTGACAACTTTGTGCAAAAAAAAAAAAAAATTTGTCTCTTTCCCGCAACTTGTGTCGCAATATAAAATATTCCATGGACTCGACATGCCTCTCAGCAAATAGCTTGGGGTGTCTACTTTCCAAAATGGGGTCATTTGGGGGGGGTTTGAACTGTCCTGGCATTTTATGCACAACATTTAGAAGCTTATGTCACACATCACCAACTCTTCTAACCACTTGAAGACAAAGCCCTTTCTGACACTCATTGTTTACATGAAAAAGTTATTTTTTTTTTTTGCAAAAAAATTACTTTGAACCCCCAAACATTATATATTTTTTTAAAGCAAATGCCCTACAGATTAAAATGGTGGGTGTTTCATTTTTTTTTTTCACACAGTATTTGCGCAGCGATTTTTCAAACGCATTTTTTGGGGAAAAAACACACTTTTTTAAATTTTAATGCACTAAAACACACTATATTGCCCAAATGTTTGATGAAATAAAAAAGATGATCTTAGGCCGAGTACATGGATACCAAACATGACATGCTTTAAAATTGCGCACAAACGTGCAGTGGCAACAAAATAAATGCATTTTTAAAAGCCTTTAAAAGCCTTTACAGGTTACCACTTTAGATTTACAGAGGAGGTCTACTGCAAAAATTACTGCCCTCGATCTGACCTTCGCGGCGATATCTCACATGCATGGTGCAATTGCTGTTTACATTTGACGACAGACCGCCGTTTGCGTTCGCCTCAGCGCGAGAGCAGGGGGCGACAGGGGTGCTTTTTTTTTTTTTCTTTATTATTTTTTTGCTTTTTTATCTTATTTTTAAACTGTTCCTTTCATTTTTTTTTTTTTAATCATTTTTATTGTTATCTCGGGGAATGTAAATATCCCCTATGACAGCAATAGGTAGTGACAGGTACTCTTTTTTGAAAAAATTGGGGTCTATTAGACCCTAGATCTCTCCTCTGCCCTCAAAGCATCTGATGACACCAAGATCGGTGTGATAAAATGCTTCCCCAATTTCCCAATGGCGCTATTTACATCCGGCGAAATCTAAGTCATAAAATGCTCGTAGCTTCCGGTTTCTTAGGCCATAGAGATGTTTGGAGCCACTCTGGTCTCTGATCAGCTCTATGGTCAGCTGGCTGAATCACCGGCTGCATTCTCAGGTTCCCTGTTGAGACAGGAGAGCCAGAGAAAAACACGGAAGACGGTGGGGGGGGGGGCATTCCCTCCCACGGCTTGTAAAAGCAGTCTAGAGGCTAATTAGCCACTAGGATTGCTTTTACATGAAAGCCGACCACTGGCTGAAAAGAATGATACCAAGATGATACCTAAACCTGCAGGCATCATTCTGGTATAACCATTCAAAGTCGTGAATGGCGTACCTGAAGACAAAAAAATGGTTAACAATAAAGCACAGTAAACGGTAAAGTATAAAAAATTGCATACCTGAAAAGCAAACATGATAAAACATAATAACAATAAAACATTGCAGAATAGAATACAGTAAAAAAGAGCAGAACAAGAGAGAGAGAATAGAGAGAGAGAGAACAATAAAACGACAACTATTTTTTTTTATTTTATATATTTTTTTTTTTTTTTTTTTACACTTTTTTTGTAACTAACTTTTATAACGGTAACCGGTTCCAGGTTCGGGTCTCTCAAAATGCGATGGCATCTTGGGAGACCCTGTGAAAGTGTGCCTAGTCTGTGCAATGCTGTACCCTACGCTAATACTCAACTAATGAATGGTAGCGTTCAAAACATTCACCAATGCAAAGACCAGGATTGTCAGGACAGGAGGGACAATAATAGCAGGTGTCACGCCTATATTCGCGCTTGCTGCAGACACAACATCTTTTTTGGGGGGGTTCGTTGGGTAGGGGTACTCGGGAGGACATAAAGAAAATGCCTCTCATGCAGCCGACTGCATTTGGTTGGGGATGTGAATGGGGGAAGTACAGGCGCTGCAGAAGTGGTGGGTTCCCAATTAGGATTGGCGAATGCAGCAGGAAGGGCATTATGGGCACGACGGGCCTGTGTTTGTCTTCTTGGTGGCAGCGGGACACTACTTGTGCTTGCCACCTCACCAGCTTGAACTGCACTTATGGGACTCACCACGTCACCAAGTGTTACTGCAGTGCTGGTTTGACTACGACCGGGGTGTACTAGGCTGCTGGTGCTTGACAGTTCAATAAAAAGCTACCAAAAAAACTGTTAGCGATCGCAGGGATCAGGCCTAACTCTGCGAACGCTGCAGTTATGCGTTAAGTGTTTTGTAAGTGACAGTGATCGATCGATACTGCACTTGGGTGGGCTGGGCCGGGCGGAGGGGCAAAATGCAGGTGCTAGCAGGTATCTGGGCTGATCCCGCTAACACTGCGTTTTTGGGAACCCTAAACTGCTGGGGACGCCAGTATAGATCTGATCGGATCAGATATTGATCCGTTCAGATACTATACCACTAAGGGAGGTGTACGGTGCGTGCGTGGGTGTTAGCGGTACTGGCGCTAATCTGACCCTGCTTGGGGCTGGTGCTTGCCAGTTCACCAAAATACTACCAAAAAAACTGTTAGCGATCGCAGGGATCAGGCCTGACTCTGCGAACGCTGCAGTTATGCGTTTAGTGTTTTGTAAGTGTCAGTGATCGATCGATACTGCACTTGGGTAGGCTGGGCTGGGCCGGGCGGAGGGGCAAAACGCAGGTGTTAGCAGGTATCTGGGCTGATCCCGCTAACACTGCGTTTTTGGGAACCCTAAACTGCTGGGGACGCTAGTATAGATCTGATCGGATCAGATATTGATCCGATCAGATACTATACTACTAAGGGAGGTGTACGGTGCGTGCGTGGGTGTTAGCGGTACTGGCGCTAATCTGACGCTGCCTGGGGCTGGTGCTTGCCAGTTCACCAAAATGCTACCAAAAAAACTGTTAGCGATCGCAGGGATCAGGCCTGACTCTGCGAAAGCTGCAGTTATGCGTTTAGTGTTTTGTAAGTGACAGTGATCGATTGATACTGCACTTGGGCTGGGCCGGGCGGAGGGGCAAAACGCAGGTGCTAGCAGGTATCTGGGCTGATCCCGCTAACACTGTGTTTTTGGGAACCCTAAACTGCTGGGGACGCTAGTATAGATCTGATCGGATCAGATATTGATCCGTACAGATACTATACCACTAAGGGAGGCGTATGCTGCGTGCGTGGGTGTTAGCGGTACTGGCGCTAATCTGACGCTGCCTGGGGCGACGCATATCACCGCCGGGCGATCAGGGGGCTAAACCTTTATTCGGTAATAAACGGCGGGTGCCCTGACACTATAAAAAATAAACAAACTAACCAGCGTCACCCGTAACAGTTATACGGTGATCAGTGGTGAAAGGGTTAACTAGGGGGCAATCAAGGGGTTAAAACATTTATTAGATAGTATATGGGGGTCCCTGACGCTATAAAACGCTGACGGCGAACCTAAATATTTACCTCACTAACTAGCGTCACCAGCGACACTAATACAACGATCAGAAAAATGATCGCTTAGCGACACTGGTGACAGGGGGTGATCAAGGGGTTAAAACTTTATTAGGGGGGGTTAGGGGGGTATCCTAGACCTAAAGGGGGGTAATACTAACTGTCCCAACACTGTAACTGTCACAAACTGACACCAATGCAGTAATCAGAAAAAAAAAAAAAAAAACTGCTGGTGTCAGTTTGTGACAGGGGGGGGTGATTGGGGGGTGATCGGGGGGGGGATCGGGGTGTTTAGTGTGCCTGGCATGTTCTACTGTGTGTGTGTGTGTTGTGCACTCACATACCTGTCTTCTCTCCTCGGGCCGGAACGGAAATTACCGAGCCGAGGAGAGATGACATCATTTCCTTTGCTGCTGTTTAGCATACAGCAGCAAAGGAATGTTCTCATTGGCCGGCGGCGATCGCGAGGGGGGGGCCACGAACGGATGGCCTCCCCCTCACCTCCGATCGCCGGGGGACAAAAGACGACCGCCTCGAGCACCGGGGGGGGTCCGATCGGACCCCCCACCCGCGGAAGGCAAATCACGTATATGTACGTGATTTTGCCTGTCCGTGCCACCTTGCCGACGTAAATCGGCGTGAGGCGGTCGTCAAGTGGTTAAACTCCGCTTATACTGTGTTATTGCAAAAAAAATTTAAATAAACATTTGCTTTGTAATATAGATTTGCAATAAGTTTTCAAACACTTTATTGCTATTAATTATTTATTTTGAGTCTCTGTTCTGAAAGCCTTTTTTTTAATATCATGTGACTGGCACAGCACCAATCAGCACTGTGCAGACACAGATTCATAGTCCATACATCCTCTGCTGCTATAGAGCATATACAGGCATACCCCACTTTTAAGTACACAATGGGGTTTATTTACTAAAGCTGGAAAGGGCAAAATCAGGCTCACTTCTGCATAGAAACCAATCAACTTCTAACCCCAGCTTGTTCAATTAAGCTTTGGTAATAAAACCTGGAAACTCATTGGTTTCTATGCAGAAGTGAGCCTAATTTTGCACTTTCCAGCTTTAGTAAATAAACTCCATTATGTACTTAAAAGTGGGGTATGCCTGTATTAGCAGAGTACTATAAACTCTTCTCTTAGATCTTTCCCAGAGAACAGGAACAACCAGGGAAAAGTCATGTGACTGCTGAACTGCAATGATTACATAAGGTACTCAGATGAGTTTTTTTATTTTTTATTTAGAAAAATCCACAACCATAAAGCAGGTATTACCAAAATACACAGCAATTTGTGCGCATGTCCATATTGATAGAACAAAGGGTGAAATATTCAACAGGGAGAAGAATGAAACAGTTATGCTAAAATACAGTATTCAAAGACCACATAGATCGGCGGTGGATCAAGATTGAGTATATGGCCATAATACACTGGTGTTGGCTGGAGTTCTCCGGAACCTACAAAAGAATAAAACAAATGGGGCAGAGTTCTCATTTTTTTTATATTCACTACAGGAAACAGAGATGGGAGGGAAGGTGTGGAAGATTAGAAGCAGGGGAAGGAGGGAAGGGAAAAAATATATAGGGGAGGGAGGATGGGGAGGTGGATAAATAGGGGTGTAGGAAGTGTAGGATGGGGTGTTACCCAGCGTCCGGGATGGCAATAGGCATGCCTTCTGGGTTAGGTCCAAATAGATCCTTTCAGCGGAATATTTCAAAGCATTCCAGTAGAAGCATGTTTTGGTGTAGGCCTCATGTTGATTGTAAGAAGAGAGGACGAGGTCCTCCATGTATTTCTTTGACTTTAGAGACCCATAATGATATAGAGGTAGGGTGTGGGTCTTTCCACTTTAATGGGATGCAAGATTTAGCAGCAATGCTTAGGTGATGAGAAATGATTATTTGTAGGTTTTAGGTGGTATCTTTCAAATGTGTAGAAGAAAGAATCGGTCCTCAGAGTTGACGTAATCCATGAATATTTAGGAAATCCTCCATACTTCACTCTAGAAGTGTGACAACTTCAGGTAGGACTGGAATAAAAGTACAATGTCTCCTCTGCCCTCCTGGCACCTCCAAGATTTTTTTTTTAAATTTTTTTTTTATTAAATACAGTTTGCATGATCTTTGTACATAAATAGAAGGGATAATGGCAATTGAATACGGTAAACTTCTTATTCCTTTAATATTTTACAGTATTGCAGAAGGTATTTGGATGTGACTCTGAGCTTAATATCAGTTGCTGTGAGATGGATTGCAGTCAGTAAAAGGTCTTGTGTTGCAGTGTTTCCAGTAATTTGTAGCTATATCAATGAACAACGCTTTTGCAGTGGTGGGAGTTAGCTGTGTAAATGGCCACCTTCATTAGTTATTCTTTTTATCCAATGGCACAGCAGCAAAATGTAACTGCATCTATAAGAACCATAGATATGGAAGCAGTTATGTAGCCAGTTACAAATTGCTAGACAAAACAAGCAGGTATCTTTGTAACTGTTACAAATATCTGTTAAAATAACTAGTGTGGCATGTCTCTTTAGCCCACTATCGTAAGACCCCTGCTCTATTTTTTTTCTGACAATCTTTAAAGGACCACTATCAAAGATATTGTATTTTAACAGCTGTATATGGTTTGTAAGTCTAATGATATTATTCAGTACATTTTTTCCATTTCACAATTGTTTATATTTTACTCCATATACAGTTATTAGAATATTTAAAAAATAACAGTTTTAAAGGGCAAAAGTCTTGTATGGAACATGGGGTCCAATGCTACTGTCCCTATGAATTGTGCAGGTAATGCTGCAGAACACACTTTAAAATATTATGTCTTCATACTACATTCTGTTACAGGAATTTTGAACAGGGAACTCCTTAAGGATATATTAAAAGAACATAGCCATCAGTCACCCAGTCCCTGAACTCAACTATCACATCTTATCAAACAGGATGGCATACATTAAAACACAAATGCTCATAGAGTTCTGTCCTTGCCTTGTGAAGTTAAAGGAGAAAACCCGTGTATTCTTCTATGTATTCTTTTTAAATAAAAAAATATTGAGGAATGTATTAGGTTTCTTTCCTCAAGGTACACCTTTAAAGCATTTTCTTGAACTGTATATTGCATGGTTTGATCTAATGGGAGTCTTGGGGCTCTATACATTTCTTTGTGTTTGGCTAAAAAGAGAACCCAGTTCTTCTTTGTAGGATTTTACAGTATACCTGAGGCACTACGTGATTTATGTGCCTAATTATATGGAAATAATTTATGAAATGTGACTGCCTTGAATGTTTTTAACAAAAGATGTAACTATATTTATTTAGAGTGTTTATCACTGAAAATAGGGTTTTTATAACAGCTTACCTTTAAAATCTTTTTCTTTGAAGTACACCAGGAGACACAGAGCCATAGTAGTTACTATGTGGGTTATAGGCCACCTTCAGGTGATGGACACTGGCATGCCCTAAGACAAAAAGTGCACTCCCTATATAACCCCTCCCACTACTGGGAGTACCTCAGTTTCGTAGCAAAGCAATACACGTGTATACCAAGAAGGGAGGGACCTCTGTGTGCTGTGATGTACTTCAAAGAAAAGGATTTTACAGGTAAGCTGTTATAAAAATCCTATTTTCTTATCGTACATCACGGGACACAGAGCCATAGTAGTTACTATGTTGGATGTCCCATAGCAATGCCAACAGAAGGGAGACACAACAAAAGTAGGGCACTAAGAGACTAGAGGACTTATACTGCAGCCTGCAGTACACTGTGCCCAAAGGCGATATCCTCATGACCTTTTACATCTACTTGATAGAATCTGGTAAATGTATGGACCGAAGACCAAGTTGTGGCTTGCAGATTTGAGCCATGGAGGCTTGGTGATGCACTGCCCAAGAACCACTAACAGCCCTGGTGGAGTGCGCTTTAATATGAAAAGGAGGAATTTTCCTTTTTAAACCATAAGCTTGAACAATCACTTGGCAAATCCATTTGGAAATAGTAGATGTCGACGCTGCCTGTCCTCTTTTAGGACTGTCTGGCAATACAAACAAAACATCTGTTTTACGAATCTGAGCAGTCACTTTCAAATAGACCTTGAACGCTCTCACCACATCAAGAGAATGTAGTGACTTTTCTTCCACAGAATGAAGATCTGGAAAAAAAATGAAGGCAGAACAATATCCTGGTTTAAATGAAAACCTGACACTACTTTCGGTAGGAAATTAGGAGGAGGCCGCAAAACAACCTTATCCTTATGAATAATCAAATATGGCTCTTTACAAGAAAGAGCAGCCAACTCTAAAACTCTTCATGCAGAAGATATGGCAACCAAGAAAATTATTTTCCTCATAAAGAGGACCAAGGGAATATCTCGAATTTGCTCAAAAGGCTGTTTTTGTAAAGCCGACAGGACTAAATTTAAGTCCCAAGGGTTCAGGGGTGACCTAACTGGGGGATTAATCCATGTTATCCCCTGAATAAAGTTACAAACCAGAGCGCGTGAAGCAAGTGGTCGTTGAAAAAATACCGATAAGGCCGACACCTGGCCCTTGATAGTACTTAAGGCCAGCTTCATTTCTAATCCCATCTGTAGGAATTCAAGGATCCTACCTATGACATATTTTCTGGGGTGCCAAACCCTGGATTTACACTAGGAGACATATGACAAAGTAGAAACTACTGAAGCCGACAGCCCACTGTCCTTTAAAATGCGGGTCTCAATAGCCAAACTGTTAAAAATAGCATTTGTAAGGTAGGATGGAATACCAGACCTTGTGAGAGAAGGTCTGGCCACAGTGGTAGGGTCAAAGGGTCCCCTACCGCCATCTTTATGATCTCGGCAAACCAAGATCTCCTGGGCCATGCCGGGGCCACCAGAATCACCTCTTTCCTTTCTTGCTTAATCCTGTGAAGAAGACGCGGAAGCAGCAGAACAGGAGGGAACACATAGATCAGTGAGAATTGATCCCACGGAAAGACCAAGGCATCTGTTCCGTATGCCATCGGATCCCTTGTCCTTGATAGAAAGTTGTCAATCTTGTTGTTGAAACTGGATGCAAACAAATCCACGTCCGGAATTCCCCATTTTTGACATATTGACAGAAAGATGTCTGGATGAAGGGACCATTCTTCCGAGAACAATTGTTGGCGACTCAAGTAGTCCGCCTGCCAATTCTCTATCCCTGGAATGAAAATTGCTGATAGGCAAGGAATGTTGTTTTCTGCCCAAGAAAGAATATGATTCACCTCTTTCTGGGCCGCACCACTTCACGTGCCCCCTTAGTGATTGATATAGGCCACCGCTGTGGCATTGTCGGATTGGATTCTGACAGGACAATTCAGTAGTCTGGACGTCAAGGCCTCCAGGGCCAGGCGTACTGCCCGAATCTCTAGAATATGGATCGGCAAGGTCATCTCTGATTTGGACCATTTCCCTTGGACAGATGCTTCTTCCAGGACTGCTCCCCAGCCCAGAAGGCCGATATCTTTTGTTACCACCTTCCAGGTAACTGGTAGAAAGGATTTCCCTTTTTGAAGATTCTTGGATATCAACCACCAATTGAGGCTCTGACACACATTGGGGGATAAACACATTGGGAAGTCCAGAGCTTGGACCTTCTTGTTCCAAGTTGACAGGATTCTGTTTTGCAGCAGTCTTGAATGAAACTGCGCATAAGGAACGGCCTCGAAAGAAGCCACCATCTTTCCCAACAATTTCATGCAAAGTAGAAGGATTCTTTTTTGTTTTGACCAACTGAATCAGTTCCTTTATGGAACTGATCCTTTCCTGGGGCAAAAACACCCTCTTCTGAGCTGTATCTATGATCAGCCCCAAGTACTGCAATCTCCTTGATGGTTTTAAGGAGGATTTCTCTAGGTTGAGAATCCAATCTAGCAATTCCAGGTAGCTGACTGCGGTGACCAAAGTTTGGTTTAAGTGGGCTACCGATTGATCCATCAAGAGTAGATCGTCTAAGTAGGCTAGTATCGTTATACCTTGCGCCCTTAGCCTGGCTAAAGGAGGAGCCAGGACCTTTGAAAACACTCCAGGTGCAGTAGCTAGACCGAAAGGCAGAGCTACAAACTGGAAATGAAGATTTTCTATCTCGAAGCGTAGAAAATTCTGGTGAGCGGGGATAATCGGCACATGGAGATAAGCATTCTTGATGTTGATTGACGCCACAGGTTCTCCCCCTTGTAGGATGGAGACTACTGATTGGATTGACTCCATGCGAAAAGAACGGATATTCAAAAACAGGTTTAGATCTTTGAGGTCTAAAATGGGTCTGACATTCCCGTTTGGTTTTGGAACTGTGAACAGGTTTGAATAAAATCCCAAACCTTGCTCTTCCAATGGGACCACCGATATCACTCTTTGAGACAAGAGATGATCCAAAGCTAGAAAGAGAGACTTCTTATTCACTGAATATCTGGGAACATTTGATCTGAGAAAACGAGGAGACGGGAACTCTCGGAACTCTAGTTTGTAACCTAGAGAAATTGAGGAAGCCACCCATCGCTCTTGACATTGTTCCTGCCAGACCTTTGAAAATTTTAGAAGCCTTCCCCCCCACTCAAGTGAGCGGGGGCGCACCTTCATAAGGAGGCTTTAGTATTCTGTTTTGTGGGTTTCTTCCCCCAGGTCCCTTTTTAGCCCTGGGACTGACCCTGAGGTTTACCTCTTGAAACTTACGGTGGAGGCCGTCATGACTGCCTGGAGTCTGATGCCCCTGGCACTGGAGAAGAAGCACATTTAAAACAAAAATGCTTAAACTTCTTAACCGGTAAAAGTGAACTTTTCCCATTAGAAATTCTTTGGATATACTTATCCAGATAGTCTCCAAACAACCGTTCACCATGAAAAGGGAAACTGGCCAAGAACTTTTTGCATGGAGACAATCATAAGAACATTTTTAAAAATGTCTTAGAAAACTCCACTTACCTTTGCCGCCGCAGGGTTTTCTGTGGTAAAGCAACAGACCCAATCTTCACCCTTCACGGTGGGTTCTGTTAAACCTTCAGAAGCTGGGGATCCTCGAGGAAACCCACAATCCTGGACCTGTAATAGCACCACCGCCAGTAAAAACTTTATGGCCTTAATACCAAAAAGTACTGGATCCCGGGGTCCAGCTCTCTAAAAAGAGAAGCGTTACAGGAAAAACCTTGTTTATTCGGATACGAGGCCCGGGTACCATTCAATTCGGCCAAAAAGACACTTTGAATGGATCCTGCTGCATGGCTAGCCCCAGCAAGGATTGCTCCAGGGGGGCTCAGCACAACTTTACTCGTGTCCAACACCTTAGACACTAGCGAAAAAACTGAGGTACTTCCAGTAGTGGGAGGGGTCATATAGGGAGCGCACTTTTTGTTTTATGGCGTGCCAGTGTCCATCACCGGAAGGTGGCCTATAACCCACATAGTAAGTACTATGGCTCTGTGTCCCGTGATGTATGATAAGAAATGTCACTTATAGGAGTGTGGCTTAGATCCATACTGCATTTCATAGAAGAAAATAACAAGATACATATGGTATTGTGTGATCTTTATAGAAAAGGGGAACTCATATCTGCCATACATCTATATTAAAAATCTATATTTCATTTGAATAAAAAATCCATACTTTAAAGAAAATATTCCAAGTGCTATACCTTTAGGCTTTATGTACACAGGACATTTTTACAACCTCTCCTGAACAATTTAACTTGACAGATAGTAATCCATGTTTAAAACATCCCTTTTGCCGCGTTTACATGACGCGTTTGGGTTCAGAAGTGTTTTTAAAAAAAATCTATTTTTTATTTTTTTAAAAATAGTAAAAAATGAAAAACGCCTATAAACAAAACACTTAGCAAAACAAAGCATTTAGAAGTGTTTGATGCTTGAAATGCCTTTAAACTCGGTCTGAACTCATTTTTTTGCTTTCCAAAAAATGCCTCTAAACTCAACTGCCTAAAAACGACATTAAACGAATCTGTGTACATGTACTGATAAGATAACATTGGATGAGTTCAGGGGCAGCTGAAAAAAGCAGCCAACTGCCTCTGAACGTCCGTTTACCAGCAGCAGTGTACATGAGGCCAAGAGTCATTTCCTAACATGAACCTAAAAAACATGGTTGCAGTTTAAGTATCTAGATCGTTTTTCATTTGTCTGGATGGACAATATTATTGCACTCTTTACTGTACATACACATTGGTACTGGAACATGCCAAATCACATTAAGGCTGGGTTCACACTAGTGTGAATAAGAAGTGTGGGAGCAATTAATTTGCCTCGCACACCAATGGGAGCGTGACAGAATATATTTTAAAAGCCCCATAGCAACAAGCAGTTTTGAAATTGTTGCAATATAATTGGTACATGAGGTCACATGGTTACAACTGCCAGGGCACAAGCTAATAGTAGTCATTTAAATTTAAAATGATCTGCGCAACAGTTTCAGTTGGCGCTCAGCAGGAGAAGAAGAAGATTGGAGAGGAGACTTCCTGGCCACTTACTATGAAAACTTTACTGCATCAGCTGCTTGAAAGGGCTGGATCAGCTGATGGGGATGAATGGATGCGTCGCTGCCTGGCTATGGATCCTCCAAATACTGACATCCCACAGGCTTCATCATCGCTGGCTTCCTCGGCACTTACAGTGCCTTATCTGTCGGCTACACATCTCCTTTGTGCCCCGAAGGATTTCTCCAGCCCTGCTGTGTTATCTTCCTGTTACGATCTTCCTCCTGTGGCTCCGCCTGCTGCCTTCTCTGACGTCTTCCCTGTTCTTTCACTGAGCCAAGAGCAGGCTGGCAGATCTGATGTCGGTGCGGTCCTAGCACCTGCTTCTTCTTACAGAAAGAAAAAGAGACCTCGTCGCTTTGACTCTCCATCACCTCCCAGGCAACATTCATCTGGTAAGCGCTGTTCTCAGGCTGCCCAAAGGAAGAAAACATCATCTGTGCTGCATAATAGTACTGTCTCCCCTCATTTGGAGACTTTTTCTTTAGATGAGCCTGTTCCTGCTTTACCTGATGTAATATGGGAAAAATGACACTGTCATTGATCATAGTGGTCATTCACTGACACTTGCTACTAATTGTTCTGCTGATGTTGATAATGTATCTATTGGTATTCCAGCTCCATCTACTGTACCTGCTGTAAATACACTGCTGACTGCCTCCTCTAATAGGACAGGTGAGTGTGATGATATACAGCTACTTTTGCGATTAGCGTGTTCATTGTCTTCATTGCAAAATCCTGTCAGTGAACCACCTACCCCTGTTCACACAGTTGATGCTAATGTTGCTGGTGTTTGGTTGGGTACTTCTACTGTTGACCAACCTGCAGTGTCTCAGGTATCTTCGTACCTGCATACTGTGCCAATAACTACTGCGATTTCTCTATCAGTCCCTGAGAGTTGTTTTAAAGAGGCCCTGTCATGCGAACTTTCGCCTTTAGGTTTCCATTTGAGTAATTCTGTTAAAGAAAGAATTTGGAAGGGAGAATATATCGATATTTTATCCCTTTTGCCTTCTTTTAAAGATAATCACATGGAAAAGTGAGATTTTGATAAGAATGACGATGACAAGCGTAAAACAGTGCCTCGTAGCTTTAACAATTGGTTACAGGCATTTTGTATCTTTGCAAGTGTCATGGGAGAAAAACATCCAGAACGCTGTTGTGGATTGTTCCGGCATGTGGAAATTATTTTAGAGGCTTATAAGAACTTTAATGGTCTTGCATGGTTCTTTTCTGACAAATCATTTCGTCAGAAACTTGCGGTTCACAAGACATTAAAATGGGGGATGAAAGATGTGGGGCTGTGGCTGAATTTGCTACTCCCTCGAAAACAATTCACCAAACCTTCTGCTCCTCCTACTGGTTCATTTAGGCGTGGTGTTTGTCTTGGCTTCAATGAGGGTCAATGTAAATGGCCCAATTCCTGCAAATATAAGCACAAATGTGCTTATTGTGCTGGCAATCATGCAGAATTGCGTTGTTTTAAAAGGTTAGTTTCTAACAATTCATCTCAGAATACTGATCTTTTTCGAAAAAGCGATAACGCCAGGGAACATAACAAACATGCTACCGTGGCTACGCATTTGGCCAAATCAACAGATGGCGGCCCTGTTGTTTAGCTGTTTTTCAGATGGTTTTCCTTTGCCATCTTTTTCAGGTTCGGGGTGTTTGCTTCATGATAATCTACCATCTGATCGAAAGCATGCTGATAAAATTTTGAAAGAGGTTCAGGATGGACGTGTAGCTGGCCCTTTTGCTTCGCCTCCTTTCTCCAATTTTAGGATTTCGCCATTGGGCATTATACCTAAAAAGGATCATAAGTCTTTCTGTCTCATCCACCATTTATCCTATCCAGATGGAATGTCGCTTAATGATAGCATAGATCATTCTCTCTGTACAGTATCTTATGCATCTTTTGACAATGCTTTGGATAAGATAAGCAAAATTGGTAGGGGTGCGTTGTTATGGAAGGCGGATATAAAATCTGCATTCAGGCTACTGCCTATCCATCGCAAAGCTTTTAATTCTTTGGGTTTCTATTTCGATGGTGGATTTTATTATGACAAATGCCTCCCTATGGGTTGCTCACTTTCGTGTCGCTATTTTGAGACGTTCTCAACTTTTTTGGAATGGGTGGTATCCTTTCAAACTGGGTCATCTAATTTGATTCACTATTTGGATGATTTTTTGTTTATGGGACCCCCGGATTCTTTGGACTGCTTCTACTTATTGGGGGAATTTCAAGTAGTGTGCAGAAATTTTGGTGTCCCTTTAGCCCCTGAAAAAACAGTGTATCCAACCACTTGCCTTGAATTTTTGGGCATTTCTATAGATACCGTTGACATGGTATTTTGGTTGCCTGCAGAAAAAGTTAAAAAAATGTTGGATCTAGTTTCTTTTGTTATTTCCAAACCAAAAGTTACCTTAAAAACCTTACAGTCGCTGTTGGGATTGTTGGCTTTCGCCTCCAGAGTTATCCCTATGGGTAGGGTCTTCTCTAAGCGTTTGTATAGGTCTGTTTCGGGTGTTTCCTTTCCTTTTCATTTTATACGTATTACTGCAGATTTGAAGGAAGATTTAATAATTTGGCAAAAATTTTTATTAAATTTTAATGGTTGCACATTATGGCAAACACCTTTTTTGCTCTACTCTCGATTTGTAGACTGATGCTTCTGGGGCTATAGGTTATGGTCTTTTTTGGCAAGGGCGTTGGTCGGCTGATCGTTGGCCTCAATCTTGGCATGAAAAGGTTTTGACTAAAATTATTGTTCTTTTGGAACTATTTCCTATATTAGTTGCCCTGGAATTGTGGGGTCCTTATTTTAGAAATGGTAGGCTTTTATTCCATTCAGATAACAAAGGAGTGGTTTATGCAATTAATTGCCTCTCATCCAAGTCTTTACCTGTTCTTACTATATTGAGGCAAATAGTATTGAAATGTTTACAATTAAATATTTGGCTAAAGGCTCAATTTGTTCCAGGAGTAGATAACGTTATTGCTAACCTATTGTCCCGTTTTTACTTGCAGCGATTTCGGCTTCTGGTTCCGGAAGCAGACGAAGAAGGTTGCCGGTGTCCGCCACATTTATGGAACCTGCTTTACCTGTTGTGGCTTCTTCTATTCAAAATTCCATTGCACCTTCCACGTGGGCAAGTTATCAAGCCACGTGGTTCTCTTGGTGCTCATATTGAGCAATTTAGGTTATGGACCTTCTCAATTATCTGAACCGCTTGTTCTGTCTTTTTTGGATTCTTTATTGGCACGTTTCTATCCGTATTCCCATGTAACAAAAATTTTGGCAGGCATTTCTTTTTTTCTTAAATTGAGGGGTTTTCATTCTTGTACAGAATTCTTTTCAGTGAGACAAGCACTGAAGGGATATCGTAAACGCACTATGGTTTCGGACTCAAGGTTGCCAATTACTGCAAACATTCTATTTCGCTTATGTGAGTCTACTAATTCTGTTTGCTTCTCTTCATATGAATCGCTACTGTTCGGATTATCTTTTAGTCTCTTTTTTTTGGTGCATTTCGCATCTCCGAATTGCTTCCTCTTAAAAATGGAGATTCCTCTGGCATTTTATTTTCTGATTTGAAACTGAGTGGTGGCTTATTGCAGATTTTCTTAAAAAAGAGTAAAACTGACTAATTGGGTCGTGGGCGTTGGATTACGCTTTGGCGTCTTAGCAACTCTCCAATTTGTCCAGTTTTCTTGGTACACCAATTTTTGCGGTTTAGGCCGTCTAGTGAAAGCCACCTGTTGATTCATGCATCTGGCTTACCTCTCACCCATTTTCAATTCCAATCAGTACTAAAAAAATGCTTGCAATGTCTCAATTTACATCACTTACATATTACATCCCATTCATTCCGTATTTGGGCTGCTACAGAAGCTTCTAATCTGGGTTTGTCTGAGAGTTGTATTAAAGGTATAGGGGGTTGGCAGTCTTCTTGTTATCGTTCATATGTTAGACCTCACTTTTGTTTTTAATTTACAGATTCACTATGCCATGTTTGGATTGTAGGTCATTCATACATCTATTGGGCTCACCAACGTGCTTCTGAGAGAGTCTACAGTTCTAATTTGGGACTTCAGACTGATCAATTTAGACTTTGGTGGTTTGGTAAAAGGGGTATGTCTTGGTTTGAATTGCGCAAAGCATTGTCATACTTGTACTTAAGTGCACGGTGTGGATCTGTGACTGAGTCAACAACGGGGTACAGAACTTCCGTAGCTGTAAACCAACATCTCGATATGGGGCATCAGAATGAAAACATCAGGAAGTAAGATAAGATGGGTACTCTTACCAGATGACGTGGACTCCACTGTCATATGACATGGAGTCAATGGTGCATGGAGCCAAACCTAGGCTGGAAAACGATATCCGGAACGGTGGAACCTCTGTCTCCCTTCTTGACTTCTCTGGTGGGGTGAAGAAACATCAGGAAGGGCCGCCAACTGGATATCAGCCAATAGACCTCAAGGATGTGTTCCAAGGAGAAGCCGGGGACAGATTTGATCCAGACCCCGTGATGGAAGTAGGGCTACTGGAAGGCAGTTTCTTGCATCGGGATAATATGCAAATAAAAAATAAAAAGCTTCTGCATAGTGCAGGTAAACCAGGGATTTTTATTTCTAAAAATACCATACAAAAAATGGATAAAAGTGATCACAATTAAAATAAAATCTAAGCAGCGTAAGGAAGGGGAGATCGTCCGACGCGTTTCGACCAAGGGGGTCTTCAACAGGGGCATGAGCTTCTCCCTTCACGCTGCTCCTATATATAAATATCTAATCCAATAAGATAACCCCTATAGCCAATCACAGTGGAGCTACAAAGGTCAAGTAATCAGGAACTGGATCCTGTTGATCGCTAGACCAATCAGAATCATGAATAAAACAACCGGTGAGTGTAGGACCCAATAGCACAGTCTAATAATGAGACTGATGCCTGGAGACCTCCCCACCGCATGGCAAACAATAGTAGACATCACTTCCTGGTAATGCATCACTTCCTGGTCAAACAATAGTGGACATCACTTCCTGGTAATGAATCACTTCCTGGTCATGTGATGTGGTGTGAAGGGGCGGTGTCCCGGCTCCCTGACCCAATCAACAACCACCAAAAGGTGCACAGGATGGGAGAGGGTAGTCACGGAAACCGAATCTCCTCAGCTCAAGTCCCGATCACATGATCGGATCTGGTGCTGTCACATGGCTAAAAACATCAATGTGAAAATCAACAATAATAATGGCAAACACTAGATGGCAGCACTAAAGTGAAATAGTGCTAGCAAGTGGTGATAAACCAAAACAGAAAATAAACATTACTGAACAATACTAAGCAGCATTACCTAAATCGGACACAAGATGTCCCAAATAGATCTATACCAGTACATACAAAATATACATAGCAATGAAAGAAAAAATTATAAAAATATTAACATGGCTGTTAGGTAATCTATTACAAATAATCAATATATTAAATTGAATAAATAATAAATGTAATTTCCCAATATAAGATTGGAAAATTAGAAAATAATATTGGATTAGATATTTATATATAGGAGCAGCGTGAAGGGAGAAGCTCATGCCCCTGTTGAAGACCCCCTTGGTCGAAACGCGTCGGGCGATCTCCCCTTCCTTACGCTGCTTAGATTTTATTTTAATTGTGATCACTTTTATCCATTTTTTGTATGGTATTTTTAGAAATAAAAATCCCTGGTTTACCTGCACTACGCAGAAGCTTTTTATTTTTTATTTGCATATTATCCCGATGCAAGAAACTGCCTTCCAGTAGCCCTACTTCCATCACGGGGTCTGGATCAAATCTGTCCCCGGCTTCTCCTTGGAACACATCCTTGAGGTCTATTGGCTGATATCCAGTTGGCGGCCCTTCCTGATGTTTCTTCACCCCACCAGAGAAGTCAAGAAGGGAGACAGAGGTTCCACCGTTCCGGATATCGTTTTCCAGCCTAGGTTTGGCTCCATGCACCATTGACTCCATGTCATATGACAGTGGAGTCCACGTCATCTGGTAAGAGTACCCATCTTATCTTACTTCCTGATGTTTTCATTCTGATGCCCCATATCGAGATGTTGGTTTACAGCTACGGAAGTTCTGTACCCCGTTGTTGACTCAGTCACAGATCCACACCGTGCACCATTGACTTTATTTTCTAGTTTCACATCATTTTTTGGTCCATACCAGTTCCTCTTAATAATTTGAGTTTGGAATCATCCATTTACCATATGTGGACACTTTATACTGTGTTTGTTCATTTCATTTCACTTATGGTTTTTGCACATATGCTTTACTGTTCAGTACAGCATCTCTTACTTAATTGTTTCACTACACCCTAACTTCCTATTACTTCTTAGCGCTGCATTTTTTTTCCCATTTACCAGTTATTGTTTGTCACAATGTATGCAGCTGCTGGCTCACATATATTTTATTTTTGCTATTAGAGCGCAGTGTTTTCTTATTCTCTCATACTTGTACTTACACTGTCCTCCCCCTGGTATCCTCATTTTTCATTTATCCGGCAATGATATAGGTCACCGCAAAACTCTGGATACTATATATCAGATTAAATTCGACTTGTTATATATTCATTCAATTTTGCCAAAACCATTCTAGTTTTTTTCTGAAATAATTACTAGATTGCAGTGGTTGTTAGTTCCTGAGTTTAAACAATTTGATAAAAACAGGAAACGTATCAACCGAGCGATTTCAAAGTTTATGCCTTCAATTGATGGCTTGTCTTTTCGCCATGTTGACCTAGAAGGGGGTTTGAGGGGTTTTTACAGAGAAGATAATGTGCATTTGTCTGCAATTGCACTGGATATTTTTAATTTAGATTTGGAGTCTTGTATTGAATTGGCCGCGGTTCGGGTGGGGTGCCAGGCTCATTTAGTTTGAGCCTGGCTAGTGGGACAGTTGTTTTGGGTTAAAATGGTTATAACTCGAGCTGTAATGGCTGAGTTATCATATATGGTTTTTAAGATGTGTATACATTATATAATACATTTTGGTTTGGTGTGAAAATATTTGGTGAAAATTACATGAATGTAATGTATGTTATGATATTGGTTTAAAGATCAAATAATTTATTGCCAATAATAAAGGGCCACGGCCAATTTCAATCCATTAAAAAGTATGTCTAGTGTTTTTCATAAGAATATTATTAAAGGGTATTATATGGTTTATTTAAATACTGTCTACGATCCCATAAGAGGTGTGCGAGCAATTAATTTGCCTCGCATACCAATGGGAGCGTGACAGTTAGAATATATTTTAAAAAACCCATAGCAACAAGCAGTTTTGAAATTGTTGCAATATAATTGGTACATGAGGTCACATGGTTACAACTGCCAGGGCACAAGCTAATAGTAGTAAATTAAATTTAAAATAATCTGCGCAACAGTTTCAGTCGGCGCTCAGCAGGGGAAGAAGAAGCTCCCCACCCTCCCTCCCTTGTCGCGGTCCTTGTTATGTGGCATCCATCCCTTTCTGCTACATGAGAGGGGACAGTTGTTTTGGGTTAAAATGGTTATAACTCGAGCTGTAATGGTTGAGTTATCATATATGGTTTTTAAGATGTGTATACATTATATAATAAATTTTGGCTTGGTGTGAAAATATTTGGTGAAAATGACATGAATGTAATGTATGTTATGATATTGGTTTAAAGATCAAATAATTTATTGCCAATAATAAAGGGCCGCGGCCAATTTCAATCCATTAAAAAATATGTCTAGTGTTTTTCATAAGAATATTATTAAAGGGTATTATATGGTTTATTTAAATACTGTCTACGATCCCATTGGATGCGGGTTTCCCTGCATCCAATTCGCACAGCAGGAGATTGTGACTGGCTCTCTATGGTCTTTTGGTCTGTTTCAGGTCCAATTTCAGCTAAAAATTTGGGCTGAAATCGGACATGAAACTGTGAACGGACTCCTGCTGTAAGCCGCTGCGTGCTCTTATGTGAACCCAGCATTAACGCGGGAACCATCATCTCCAGTACAACTCACTAGTATGCACACATTTTTTTTTTGTGTGTAGGGACCATGCTTTAAGCTGGAGTGTCCCTAGTCTTTCTGGGTTTTCTATTGCAATTAGACAGTAGCCAGCCTGAGCTTTGTTTAAATTGTCTGTGCTCTGCAGGACATTAATTACTTCTGCTTGCTATGGTTGTGGTGTTTCCAGTAGTCAATGTAAGAAGACCTAATAACCGAGTTCTGAATACTTATCCTCTCAAGCCAATCACTGAGGACTCTGTTGAGAGGTTTGAGCTGAGGGAAGGTGATAACTGTTTACAGCAACCTTCCAGAGGCTTCCTTTCTCCTGCAGGCTCTGCCTTGGATGGGGACAGTGTGAAATGTGCTCTGCTGAATTCCAGTTGCCTTACTCGAAAGTCTGTCCAGAGGGAACTGTGTAAGATAATGTCTGCCTGGATGGAACATCTTAAATGGAATCTTCTGTGCTGAACAGCATCCACAGAGAACAAAGTAAAAGCTGGTACACATTGCAAAAAGTATTCCCTATTCACTACTTACAGGTTAAAGTAGCTGTGGTTGCTATCAAAAGGTCAAGGATCATCAATAAAAAGAAAGAAAGACACACTGCAACTTAAGTAAGTCAGGGATCCCCTGCTGATTGGAGCAGCTCTGTGTGAAAGAGCTCTAAGAGATACCCCTAAGGAACTTCAACACAATTTCTAGGATGCATCCCTTATGTCTTTCTCTCCTGGTGAACATAGGAGATGCACCTTAGAAGCTTAGTTGAAGGGTTGTAAGGTATATCATCTAAGTTTAAGATCCTCAAATGGTTAAAGTGTATCTATACAAAAAAACAACTATATATATATTTTTTTTGTTTTGGAGAGAATGGGGGGAGCTTTACAACTACTGGCAGCTTTTGCTGATTTACAAGGCTTCATTTGAGAGATTTCCCCTTACTTTCTGTTCTGGGGACAACCCAAACTTTTACCAAGCAGGAATTGAGGGAAAATCTGCAAAAGGGAAACAGAAAAAAATAAAAAGCTGACAGAAGTTCTTGCATTTCAGAAAATACAGTTACATAAATCTTTTAAAAGGAGGCTCCTCCCCATAGATCCTTAGTTATACAATAGTACCTGAGGCTAAGCTGAAAAACACAACAATCACTCCAAATCAATAGGTTGGACAGTAGCTGCTGTCCTGGAAACCATGTTACCAGTAAGTCTAACTTAATATTCCCTCTTCTTTCAGGACAACACCTGTAATTATAAACAAGATCTTACCATGTGGGGTGCCACAGCCTGCAAGAATTTATTTCCAAAAGCCTGGTCACTAGCCAACAGGCCCAATCTGTAGTCGTGAAAGATTGTTATAAAGTCTGACCGCATAGCTACAGTATCTTACAAATCTGTTATAGGGTAGCACCAGCCAGTGTATGAGCCCCTACACTGGGAGATACAGATCCATAAAGATATAGAACGTAAAACACCTTCAGACATCAATGATGTGAAAAATTTCTTCTCTGTGCAACCTGGATTAGGATAGAATTTAGCAAGAGTAAGGTCCTGGAAGTGATGATAGCAGAAGGATACCTTAGACAAAAAACCCTGGATCTGCCTTAAAAAAAAATTGGTCTGGGAAGACCATCAGAAAAGGCTCCCTGTTGGGTAAAGCTTGCAATTCACTGATCCAGTGGGCCGAAGACACCGCCACCAAAATACTAGTCTTAAAAGTGGGAAATTTTAAGGTTACAGAGTCCAAAGGTTCAAATGGCTCCTTGGTCAAAACATTTAGAACTACTGAGAGGTCCCACTTTAGAAACCCTCTAACAAACACCATAGATAGGGCTAGTCCCCTAAAAATCTAGACATAAAAGGTTCCTTAGCAAAAGATATCTCCAGAAAACACTCAAAGCTGCAGCCTGCACCTTGAGTGTCCTAATGCTTAATCCCTTGTCAGCTACATACAAAAATTCCAAAAGTGAAGGGAACTTCCCCCTTTTGTGACTTTTTTTTTTTTTTTTTAATCAAAAGGTTTTTATTGCAAAAAACAAAACAAAAACAAATCAGATCAAAACATATATCACATTACACTTCAATTTGTCAGTGAAAGAACATTAACTTAACCATTAGTCATTCCCTTCAATACTCAAGTAGCAGTGAGTATTCAATGTGTGGCATATATACAGTTTCCATCTGTTTGGTGTTATTCTGCAATCGCCTGTCATGGTACTGGCTACTTCAACATCCCCCCCCACAATGTTACTTTGTGGTTAAAAAAGCTATAATTTCCCTGAGCATCTATTATGGTTATGGGCATCTGAGCAGCCTCATCTGTACCAGTTCCCTGGGACTAATCCTGGGTGTGTCAAGCCATGCGGCCCATAATCTGTCAAATTTCTTGGGGTTTCCCCTGTGCTGATATATGTATTTTTCCACGATAAGAGTATTGCCCATGTGCTGAATCCAGGATTTAACCGACGGCAGGGTGGCTGATTTCCAGCTCATAAGTATTGTTTTCCTAGCTTGGAATAGGGCTCTAGCAAAGGCCTCCCTGGTCACTTCCTCCGGGATCGCCCCCTCCAGTGTCCCCAGGTGGCAACATAATGGATCGAGAGGAACATTCGTTTGGAATACCTAGTTAAGCGTGGCCAGGACCCCTTTCCAATATCTATGGAGGTTGGAGCAACACCAGAGGAGGTGTATGTATCAGGTCCCCTGGCACTATCCTACACCTACCACACATCGGGTAGTTTGCCCATTTTATGCAGTTTTACTGGGTTATAATGTGCCCTCAACAGGATATACAATTGGGATACCTTTTGGGATACATTCAGCGAGCAAGTGCCAATGGCTTGGAGGGGCTCTTCCCACTGCTCTCCTGTAAGTCTGCCTCCCACTGGGTTGCTGCTTTCATGAGGAATGCCGCTAAAAGTGCAGACAGAAACATAAGGTAACATTGGGGTATTATACCCTTTGTGTTTGTTGCATTTTCTAGTATGCGGAAGACAGGAGTGGGTGATTGTACCCACTCCACTGCGATACCTTGTGCTTTAACATCGTGCTTTAGTTGTAGGTAGTAAAAAAGCATGCTGGGGGCAGTGCAAATTTAGATTGCAGGTCAGCGAATGACAGTAGTTTCCCATTGTGAAAGACATGTCTGAGGTGAGTTATTCCCATGGGACGCCACCTAGGTCCCTGTTCGAGTTCGGCCAGTTCCTCATATGATTTATTTCTCCATAATGGGCTGTAAGCTGTGTACCCCGTTACTTGCTGCAGTTGTTTGACCTTATTCCACACCTTCTGAAGGAGTGTGTATGTGGGCATTTGTTTGTTGGGACATTGGAACAGCTGTGCCTCAAGGCCCTCCAGTATGGACTCCGCCCCCATACCAGTTAGTAGGCTTTTGGCTGATGAGCCTGCAAGCTTGGGAGCCATAACTTCAATCAAGTGCTGCAACTGTGCAGCCAAATAATATATCCAGGGGTTGGGGAGTGCCAAACCACCCCCCTCCTTTGGATATTGCAACTGTTCCAGCTTGATCCTGGGGGGCTTGTTGTGCCAAAGGAGTGATCTGAATAGGGAGTTGACCACCCCAAAAATTTTAGTGGAATAACCACAGGTGCGTTGTAGAGCAGGTATAGAAGTTGGGGCATAAGGATCATCTTAATGAGGTTTGTTCTCTCCGCCAATTTTAAGTCGGTTCCAAATGTTTATTTTGTCTCTGAAGTAAGTCAGCAAGGGATATATATTTTGGCTGTAGTAGTCAGTCAGCTTGGGCTTAACGTGGATACCTAAGTATTTAAAGGAAGTTACTACAGGGACAGGGGAAGGAAGCTCCGCGTCCGAACCAGGTGCCTCATCCAGGAACATCAATGTTGATTTGGACCAATTAATAGTTAAGCCTGAGTAGTGGCCAAAATCTGTGATGAGTGATATTGCATTTGGCAACAAATCTTCCACGTCCTCCAAAAAGAGGAGCATGTCATCGGTGTAAAGCATTAATTTCTCATGTAAGTCACCGTAACGAAATCCCTTGATTTGTGGATGATCCCGCACCTGGACAGCAAGAGGCTCAATGGCCAGTGCAAAGAGCAGGGGGGACAGGGGCAGCCCTGCTAGTCCCCCTGCCCATTGCAAAGGCAAGAGCCATCCTGTCCGACAAGCGCATGGTGGCCTGTGGAGAGCTATACTGTAGCTTTGTCCACTTGATAAATCTAGGACCGAATCCAAATTTGGACAGTACAGCCCAGAGATAGTGCCAGCTGAGGCTTCAAGAGACAACAGTGCCCTTTTGCCCGTATTATCTGCTGGGGTCTGCATGTTCAAAAAAGTCTTCTAAGATTAGTTGCAGTTGATTTTCGGGGCTTGAAACATGCCTGGTCTGGGTGGATAATATTTAGAATAATCTTGTTAACCCTTAAAGCTAGGATTTTGGCTAGTATTTTAAAGTCGCTTTGGAGTAAGGAGATGGGTCTATATGAACTGGGATGTACCGGGTCCTTGCCTGGTTTGAGTAACAGTATGATATTTGCCCTGGACATAGTAGTAGGCAGCTGTCCCGAGTGAGCATTAAATACTTCCAGTAGCTTAGGTAAAATTACCTCCCCGTATTGGGTATAGACTTCCATGGGAAGCCCGTCATCCCCTGGTGGCTTGCAGGTAGGTTAGGGGGCAGCAGCCTCCTTCAGCTCATCTAGCATTCCAGCTTCAGGCTAGCTTGACGGGTCAAAGCCAGTAGGGATATTGTATCTAGGTAGTCCTGCAGTGCCTCATCAGAGTAATGCCCCGTACACGCGGTCGGATTTTCTGACGGAAAATGTTCGATGGGAGCTTTTTGTTGGAAATTCAGACTGTGTGTAGGCTCCATCGGACATTTTCCATCAGAATTTTCGTCACACAAAATTTATCACATTTTCCGACAACAAACATTTGTTGGAAATTCCGATCATGTGTACACAAATCCGATGCACAAAGTTCCACGCATGCTTGGAATCAAGCAGAAGAGCAGCACTGGCTATTGAACTTCATTTTTCTCAGCTCATCATACATGTTGTACGTCACCGCATTCTTGACGTTTGGAATTTCCGACCAACTTTGTTGGACCGTGTGTATGCAAGACAAGTTTGAGCCAACATCTGTCGGAAAAAAAACATGGATTTTGTTGTTGGAAAATCCTATCGTGTGTACAGGGCATAACCATCACTAGGTCTGTACAAGTCTGCGTAGAAAGATGCTAGTTCCTTAACAATTAGCTCAGGGTCATTCACCAGCTGCCCATTAGTACAGCGAATAGCTCCTATGGCTGGGGAGGACTGTTGAGACCGAGCAATCCTAGCCAACAATCGACCTGTTTTCACACCTTTCTCATAGAAAGCTTGTTTAGTGAAAAGTGCTTTCAGTCTGAAGCGGAGGATCTCAACCGGTCCAGGGAATCCTGGCCCGATATCCATGCCTCCCTTGCAGAGTCAGAGGGGTCAGTAACATAAGAGAGTTGCAACTGCCATACCTGATCCTCCACCCGCTCCTGGAAGGCAGACGAGTTTTGTTTTACGGCCTCAATTTCTGCTATGAATGTGTCTCTAAGGCATGACTTAAAGATATCCCATTTTGTTAACAAATTGGGGAATGATTGGTTATTCTGGAGAAATCCCTCTATTTGTTTGACCACCCGCTCCAGTGAAGAAAAATTTTAGCCAAAGGGCCTTTCGTTTCCATGGGGCTCTCGGCAGGGAAATAGCTGGACGGGTAAATAAATGTGCCACCATAGGGGAGTGGTCTGATATCCCTCTAAGAAAGTACTCCACCTTGGTAACCAAGTTAAGGATATGTGAGGAACCCACACAGAGATCAATGCGCGAGAGGGAGCCATGCGTTTTTGAGAAGCAGGAGAATTGCTTAGTTGTGGGATATTTCAACCTCCATACGTCCGTCAGACCCACCTCCAACAGCAGCCGGCTTAAAATAGTGCCCCTGTCGCCCAAGGAAGGTCCGACTGGAGAATGCCTGTCCAGCTTGGGATCCAAGTAACCGTTAAAGTCTCCCATGATCATGGTGGGAACTTCAGGCTTGTCAATCAGGTACGACAGAAGAAGCTGCAATATCTCTCTAGAGAATGGAGGGGAAATGTACACAAAGGCAATAATCACATTCAAGGTAAACAGTTTACAGTACAGAAACACATGTTCCCAGTCTTCTAATTCCTGGTAAGCCAAGGACTTATGGACCAGTACACTCACTCCTCGAAAATATGCAGAGTGCGTGGAGTGGTAAGCCTTGCCCACCCAGGAATATTGTAAGACTGACACTGTGTCTTTCGTGAGGTGGGTTTCCTGTAGGCCTATTATGGCCAGGTGGAATATCTTGAGACAAGAGCTAATCATGGTGTGTTTTAGTGGATTATGCACGCCCCGAATGTTCCATGATGCTATTAAAGTGGTAGCCATATTAAACACAGTGGGTTAGCACAGCACTGATGTGCAAAGTTCCAGATCACGTGCCCATCTGCTGGGTATTCGATTATTTTCTCCAGGAGGCAAATGGTTAGACAGTGAAAAATTGTCAAGTGCATGCCAAAAAAGCATTGAAGTGTTGGTTGCAAAACAGAGCGCAACTGCGCAACTGGAGTGAGTAGAGGTAGTAGCACATAATCTGGCCGCAGGGCGGCTGTCGTCCTCTGGGATGGGGTGGGAACACCTTGCCATCTTCCCCCCTCAGGCCAGTTACTGGTAGTAAAACATGTGCCAACAAAAGGGTCCCTGCAACTGGGACATTGAAACACAGTAAGAGCGTGCGAGCTTGGCTCACACACATAGAACTGAACTTGGTGCTTAACGTTTCATCCAAAGCTATTCAAAGTGCTGGTTTAAGCAACTTGTAAAGTGTCCCACTGTGTGTATAGTGAACTTGTGGTGTCAGCAGACATCCTACTGGCCTTTCCATGTGTGGTCGCCACGTGTCAGTCTCCTCTGTCAGCATCTCGGCGTCTCCGGAGGTCCTGCTCGTTGTGGTCCAGCCAGGCAGCTGCGTCTGGAGCCGATTCAAAGAAGGTGGCTTGCCTTCTGGCTGTGACCCATAATTTGGCTGGGAACAGCATGGCATAGGTCATCTGGATTTTTTGTAGGTGTTTTTTCACTTCTGCAAATTTAGCTCTCTTTCGTTGCACCTCCGACGAAAAATCAGGATAGAATGAGACCTTAGTCCCATTAAAATGAACATAGCCTTTCTCCCTTGCAAGTTTAATGCCGCGTACACACGAGCGGAATTTCCGCCAGAAAGAGTTCAATGGGAGCTTTTCATCGTATATTCCGACCGTGTGTATGCCCCATCGGACTTTTTCTGTCGAAAATTCAGACAGACTTAGATAGAGAACATGTTCTATATTTTTCCGACAGAACAAATTACTATCAGAAAAACCGCTCGTCTGTATGCTGTTCCAACGCACCAAAAACGACGCATGCTCTGAAGCAAGTACGAGACAGAAGCTATTGGCTACTGGCTATTGAACTTCTAGTTCTAGTTTTCTAGTCTCGTCGTACATGTTGTACGTCACCGCATTCTGGACGGTCGGAATTTGGTGTGACCGTGTGTATGCAAGACAGCTTGAGCGGAATTCCGTCAGAACTCCGTCATAAAAACCTTCAGAGTTTATTCCGACGGCAAATCCGGTCGTATGTACATGGCATAAGAATAATTTCATAGCCTTTGTAACTCAAGAGGCGTGCCAACATGGATCTTGGTGGACTGCCAGAGGGGAAGGCGTGGCGTGTGGTGGGCCCGCTCAACCTCAAACATTGCGGTAAAGGCCTCCTTGCCAAATATATCTTGCAGCCATTGCTCTGTAAATGCTGTGGGGTCTCGGCCCTCGACTTTCTCGGGGAGCACCACGATGTGGACATTCTTCCGCCGTAGGCAGTTCTCGATGTCATCTGTTTTGGTGTACGCCTGTGCTGCTTGCTGCAGTGCTGTCCTGGTGTCCCTGGTGAGTGGAGGTATCTGATCCACTGGAGCCGTGCAGCGCTGAACAGCGTGCAGGATTTCATTCAGTGTGGGTTGCTGTGTGTCATCCTGTAGTGTGTCAAACAGGTCTGGTTTGGGGACAGGGGAGCAATCTAGAGTCAGTGTGTCATCTAGTGCTGAAGAGCTGTGCTGTCTGTCTGGTTCATGTGCTGGAGTCTGTAATTGTGGAGGATCGAGCAGCCTGTCCCCTGCATTTTCTGTGTGTAATATAACATGTCCCTGGGCTGCTTCTTTCCCTGCTGCTTTTGAGCCTTGAGGGACTTACCGCCTGTCTCTTGTTGTTTATCAGTGCCACGCGCTGTTCTCTGGGGCTGGGGAGAGCCGGTGCCATCTTGGGCCTCCATGGCTGCCGCGGCGTCTCTTTTGCCTCTACGGGTCTATATGGGCACAGAGCAGTGCTGGAAACTTTTCTTGGGGTACGGCAGCTGCTGTAGCTGGTGGTTTGGGTCGGTGTCGGTCCGGATCAGTATCGGGAAGAGGATCAGTGGAGTATCTAAAGCGGGAGCCCAGTGCAGTGCAACCGCTCACATGCCCGTTCAGGCCACGCTCCCATTTTGTGACTTTCTAGTAAGATAGAAACCAAGTATACTGAAAGACATTTTCTCTTCAGCGACTACGCCTCAAAAACCAAGTGGTCAGCCTTAGATTGTTGATTCCTGGATGGTGAAGTGTTCCATGTTGAAACAAGTCCTCTCTTAGATGAAGTGTCCAAAAAGACTTCACAGCTGAAGAAGTGTGGAGAACCAAGGACCTGAGGAATTAAAATGAACATGGGAAAAGCATAGCACAGCTGCAAGGCCCAGAGATGGGTGAGAGCATTGAGGGACATTTGTTCATTCGCCACTTTTGCATTCTCCTGATTCGGAAATAGGTTCACTTACGGACACCCCAACTGTCAGTTATAATGGAAAAAACCTCTTGGTTTAGGGTCCATTTTGCTTACAGAGCTCACCGCCATAGATTGTGAGTACCCTTTGGATGCAATGACGACATAGATGCCAGACACTTTTCCACAGAAGGAAACAATTTCCTTTGCTAAGAGTTGCAGCATTTTGCTCCTGGTGCCCCCTGCTTGTTGACATAGGCTACAACTGTGGCATTGTTTGAGAACACTTGCATGTGGTGACCTAGAAGGTCCCTGCAGAAGTGAAGATAGGGCCAGTGCAAAAGCCTTCAATTCTCACCAATTAGAGGATCTTGCTAAACTTCTTCTTTGATCAGGTATCGTGCACCATAGTTACATAGTAGGTGAGGTTGAAAAAAGGCACAAGTCCATCAAGTCCAACCTATGTGTGTTATTATATGTCAGTATTACATTGTATATCTCTGTATGTTGCGGTCGTTCAGGTGCTTATCTAATAGTTTTTTGAAACTATCGATGCTCCCCACTGAGACCACTGCCTGTGGAAGGTAATTCCACATCTTTGCTGCTCTTACAGTAAAGAACCCTCTACGTAATTTAAGGCTAAACCCCTTTTCCTCCAACCTTAATGAGTGGCCACGTGTCTTGTTAAACTCCCTCCCGCGACACCTTGGGGGCGTGGCCAGGCAGCGGATGTAGCCAGACGCTCCTTCAGCTCGCTCCGCCGAACATCTGAACAATTATCCTGAGAACCAGATCTCCTTGGCTAACTGAAAAACTGACATCGGAAGGTCCCCTGACCCTGCACAGCCCATCAGCTCCTCACAAGAACCCCGATGCCAGCAGCAAGGAGACAAAATCAGATCAGGTCGGCGGACCTCATGGGACAAAATGGCACCCAGACACAGGGCTCGGCAAAGGAGTTACACAGAGATGTGGTGGAAAAACTATTCTCCATGCCGCTCTCCACGGATCCGACGGCATCTCTCAGTACATCGGGGACTCGTCTGGAGGTGTCTCAGAGGCAGACGACTCAGTACCGCTGGAGGAGGTTAATAACTCTGACTTTACATGGGACGCAGTGAGTACACCATCAGATGCCCCTGTTAGGCCCCATGCTTACGCTAGCCCCCCTGCAGATGGAGAACCCACACTGAGGGATATACTAACAGCTGTAACCTCCTGTAATGTCTCCATAGCAGCCCTCACTACAGAAATAAAAGGGGTGAAGGCAGAAATAACTTTCTTACGCCAGGACACTCAGAAACTCAGGGAAAGAACTTCCGCCCTGGAAGGAAGGGTAAGTTCCATGGAAGACGACATGGCGCCCATGCAGAGGGACCTAACATACAATAATCACCTGATATCACAGCATATGTCCCGCTTAGAGGACCTCGAGAACAGAATGAGGAGAAACAATGTAAGAGCCATAGGCTTACCAGAAAGAATGGAAGGGAAAAACCCTGTAGAGTTTATTGAAAACTGACTGACAAAAGCTTTAGGAATAGAAGCATTCTCCCCCATGTTTACTGTGGAAAGAGCACACAGGGTTCCGGCCAGGCCTCCACAACCAGGAGCACCTCCGCGTCCCTTCCTGTTTAAATTCCTCAACTATAAAGACAGAGATGCAATTCTATACAACGCCAGAACAAAACCAGATGCTCTGAAGATCGATAACACCAGAATATCTCTCTTCCCGGATTTTTCAGCTGATTTGCAAAAACAACGGGCAAAGTTTAATGATGTTAAGCGCCGCCTCTGAGACCTTGATCTTAAATATGCCATGCTATACCCGGCCCGCCTACGAGTGGAGGTGCTGAGCTCGGTGCAATTTTTTGATTCACCCTCAGCAGCTGCACAATGGCTGGACCGTGAGGAACAATCAATCCGTGCAGCACGCAACAGGCGTTTGTCACCATCATGACCTAGTAATTGCCATAGGGATGAGCAAAAGAGTCTCCTTCTTCAATTTTTCTCACAAGCTACTTACTAAGGCGGAAATAGCTGTCAGTTCTTAATAGAAGTTCTGTTTGGGCCTAAGGCTTCTGTTTTTGCTGTTGAGAAGCTATAAGACACGGTAGTGCGCTTCCACTGTTGCCCCCCAGGATGGTCTGTTACAGACACCTAACTCTATGTTGGCAAAGGAGCAAAGCCATGTTGGCTTACGTTGTAAGAACCCTTTTTTCTCCCCCTTTTTTTTTTCATTATTATTATCTCTCTTCTGATTTTTTCACCATGGTTCCCTCATTGTTTATTTCTTATAGTGATGACTATAATTTTCCAGTCTACTATTACATATATGGCTGGATTACCCATATGTATACTGATCCAATCTACCGTTGCTTGTTTTTCCACAGGGTCACATTTTGCTAGTGCCAGTAGACAAGGAATACTGTCATACGCACATAGAATGATAGTAATAGCTAGGCTAACTAGATTGATGTCCTAGAATGTCCGTGGATTGAATAATCCGGTCAAGCGCTTGGCTGTGCTGCGCACAATCAAGCGATTGAATGCTGATGTGATATGTCTACAGGAGACTAATTTTCCCTCGACTTCAACACCACAATTTGCGCAAAGGCAGTTTTGTCACCAATATCACTCTACATATTCAGCGTACTCGAGGGGAGTGAGCCTCCTGGTCAAGAGGGGTGTGCAATTTTCTCCTATAGAGGTTAAAATTGACCCAGAAGGTCGTTATGTATTTCTTTTCTGCTCCTCATATGGTACTAAATGTGTATTAGCAGGGTTATACATTCCTCCTCAGTTTTCAGCCAATCTTCTTACAACATTAGCAAACTACATTTCTCGCTACCCGGGTATACCGATACTGGCCATGGGAGATTTTAATAATTGTATTGATCCCGGGAAGGACAGGTTAAGTGGAAAGACGGGTGATCCGCAGAAAAGAACCGGGCCTACACCATTCGCCTGTCTGCTTGTGGAGATGGGCCTTACAGACGTAATCCTGTAGCTAAGGTATACTCTTGTCAATCAGCCTCAGTTGGAGGCCTCTCATGGATAGACTTGGGTCTGGGCAATAAATGTATACTCCCTATGATTGATTCTTCCCAATACCATGCCAGGCAAATTTCAGACCACTCCCTACTTTCAATTGATATACGAATGGGAGCAATAAAAGGGAATAGTCTTTGGAAACTCAACCCATTTTGGCTGTCACTCTTACCAGACCCTGACCTGCTTCCAACAGCTTTAATATCCTACTTTACACAAAATATAGGGTCTATGAGCATAGACACCGTTTGGGAGGCAGCCAAAGCATTCTTACGCGGGCAATTCATTAAAGAAATTTTGCACATTAAAACTAACACAAAGAAATGGGAGAATCAGGTAATAGCAGACACACAGCAATCAGAAACTCTCTTTGTAGCAAACATGACACAAAGAGAACATGGCTGGCATCCCAGTCCATGCTCAAACAATTATCCCTTCAATTAGCAGAAAACAAAAGATTCTTCTTACAGCAGAAACATTTTGAGGAAGGGGAAAATACGGGTCATATGTTGGCTTTGTTGGCTAAGTTGCAGCAAACATCCTCCCATATTGTGGCTGTGATGAATTCACAGGGCACACTATGTTACTCCACACAAATATTATAGGTACATTTAAAGACTTCTTTCAAGAGGTATATACATCTAAAGTTCACCCATCGCAGGAAGACATTTGCACTTTTTTGGACAAATACCTTCTTCCATGTATATCCACAACAGACGCAGAGCTATTGAATGCCCCACTGACAGAGGAGGAGCTTCTAGAGGCGCTAGCCCATGCACAAAATGGCAAAGCACCTGGTGCAGATGGCCTACCAGCAGAAGTTTTTAAACGTTATGCCGCACAACTTATTCCGATATTTCTACAGGTTTATAATTATACATTTGAAACTGGAAGACTCCCTCCCTCTATGAGTGAGGCCCTCATTATAGTACTCTTAAAACCCAGTAAGGATGCACTATCTCCTGATGCTTATAGACCTATTTCATTACTAACATTTAATATAAAATTACTGGCCAGAGTTTTAGTCAAATGTATCCAAATGGTGATACACAGAGGTCAGTCAGGCTTTATACCAACTAGATCTACTTCTCAAAATGTACGCAGATTATTTCTTAATTTACAATTACCTACTGACAACATGGGCAAGAGAGCCATTTTTTCATTAGACACGGCAAAAGCGTTTGATAGCATGGAATGGCCCTATCTCTGGGAAACATTGAAAAAATTTGGGGTGGGTCCCTCTTTTCTGAAATGGGTCCAACTGCCATATAATAATCCATCGGCAAGAATGCGTATTAATGGGGATATCTTAGAGTCATTTAAACTTTTCAGGGGCACACGGCAGGGGTGTACTCTTTCACCCCTGCTGTTTGCCCTAGCCCTCGAACCTCTAGCCATACATATTAGAGCATCACGAGACATAATCGGCTTTCGTAGAGGCACTAATCATGATATTATCTCACTCTATGCCGATGACACTTTGATATATTTAGGCGACACTGGCAGCTCCCTGGAGAATGTGATGCGCTTGATCGCTAAATTCGGTGCGCTGTCAGGGTTTAGTATCAACTGGAATAAATCGGTACTTATGCCTCTAGACCCTCTTTCTAGGCCCCTACCTGATTGTGTGAGAGATGTCATGACGGTTGATCAATTCCGCTATTTAGGTATACAAGTCACCCCAGACCCAAATCAATATATTACACTGAACTTGGTACCTCTACTTCGTACCTTTAGGTTAAAATGTTCTGCATGGACGAGGCTTCCTCTCTCGGCTACAGGCAGAGCAAACCTGATTAAAATGGTGTGGGCACCCCAACTTTTGTATATTTTTCATAATGCTCCCATTTGGTTACCACACAAATGGTTTACTCAAATAGATGCCCACTTCAGGGAGTTAATATGGGGTACTAAAGCACCGCGGATTAGCCTATATACTCTACAGCTCACTAAAGAACAAGGGGGACTGGCTGTACCACATGCCAGACTTTACTTTGTTGCATCCCAAATACAACACCTAGGTAACTGGGGTGACATAGATATCAATGACCTAATCAGATCCCTACTGATACCAGACGGATCTCCATTGACAGCAATATCCCACCTAGAAGCAGGTCTTGTGCACTTGACACTAGACATGTGCACACTGAAATATTTCGTTTCGGAATTTCGTTTTCGTCCAAAAAATACATTTATTTAGTTACTCCCGAAATTCGTTGTTATTTATTTCGTTTTTCGTTAAAAATTGCATTCGTCCGAAAATCCTAATTGAGGTCGAATCTGTCATTGAATGCTTATGGTGTCGACGGAGCAGCTAAACTGTGCGACGCCATATAGTTTACCTGCTCCGTCGAATCTTCTTAGAACTTTCAACAGACACCATAAGCCAAAGTACTGTGTACTTAGTTCTAGCTATTTTACTGCTCCTCCTCTTTGGTTACAATCAGCCAATAACATTCATCATCATCATTATTTTTATTTATCTTTCCTCCCCTACGTCGAATCTTTCCTCTCCTACGTCGAATCTTTCCTCCCCTACGTCGAATCTTTCCTCTCCTACGTCGAATCTTTCCTCCCCTACGTCGAATCTTTCCTCTCCTACGACGAATCTTTCCTCCCCTACGTTGAATCTTTTCTCTCTACGTCGAATCTTTCCTCCCCTATGTCGAATCTTTCCTCCCCTACGTTGAATCTTTCCTCCCCTACGTCGAATCTTTCCTCCCCTACGTCGAATCTTTCCTCTCTACGTCGAATCTTTTCTCTCTATGTAGAATAATCTTGGACTAATAGAGCTAAGGTTAGGCACATTCGACCACAGGTTTGATGGACAGATTGTTATTGTCATCATCATGTCGAATCTCCTATCTATATCGAACTGTTGTAGCAACGAAAACGAAAATAAAGCATTTGTTTATATCGGATCTTTCGTTTTTCGGACTCTGCACTTTCGTTATCGTTTGTTAAAACGATAACGAAAATACCTGAAATTCGGACGAAAATGCATTCGGACGAAAACGAATGCACATGTCTACTTGACACAAACACTTTGTGGAAATATATCAGATCTATCCTGAAAATTATAGGCCCATGTGACTTCACACCTATATGGAGGAAAAAATACTATAAAGAACTTCCTAAATTTAAAGATTTTCGATCTTGGGAAGCAAGAGGTATACACTATATTTCTCAAATGTTCAATGGTAACGTGTTTAAATCCTTTTCAGATTTACAAAATGAATTTATGATACCTAGAACACAGTTCTTTCAATACTTGCAACTCAGGCATGCATTTCAAAGCGAGAAAAGGTTGTCTCCTCTTACGACGGTAGCCCACCCCTTGATGTCAGGTGTGCTGATGGCAGAGGAGAGGAAGGGCATGATCTCGAGAATATATTCTAGACTGTTTCATTCTGTACACGATGCGTATAAACTTCCAAGCAGACGGGGATGGGAAAAAGATTTGGGTCCCATTGATGGAGAGAAATGGGAATTATGTTTAACCTCAGCCCCATTGGTGTCGGTCTTGGTCTCACATAGATTATTACACTTATTCCTGCTTCATAGGGTTTACAGAACACCAGTTAGACTATACAAATGGGGACTCAGAAACTCACCAATTTGCCCAAAATATTGTAAAGACAATGGTGATTTGCTACATATGATGTGGAAATGTCCAAAACTCTTTTGTTACTTGCAGTATGTTCTTAAAACTATTTCTCAGGTATTTCAAATACCGGTTCTACATGACCCAGTTGTTTGTTTACTTGGGGCCTTGGAGATACCCTCACTCTCACCGAATTGTCACACTACTGTCCTAAGACTTTTATACATGGCACGCGAGGCTCTGGATAACTCCAAAAGTACCAACTGCTAGAGGATGGGTCAAACTGGTAAATAACATGTTGATTCGTGAAAAAATTACTTATCAACATAGAAATGTTCCAAAAAAATTCAACTTAATGTGGAAACCCTGGCTGGATACGCCAGGGCTAGGCCCAATACAGTTGGTAAAAGACAGACTGCTACAAATGTGATTTGTGGACAGGAAGGTGGATATATAGATACACACATAACTTTTACTTTGACTAAGTATACTAGAACCATGGTGAATAAGTGTTTGTTTAAAGGGTTAAAAGTTAATATATTAACAATAGTAAGTTAAGAGAGCAATATTTCACTCTCATACCTAGTACACTATGCCTTGCAATTATTAGGTAACTGATACAATCAAGTATGGAATGGGTTATTGTTTTATGATAGCCCCTTTGTTAATAAGAAAAACACCAAGCATTTAAAGTAGTTTAGAGTCACCATTTACCAATTTATTTGATTTATGCTGCTTCAATAACTAGTACTGGAACCTTTAAATAATAAGTCCGTTACATGTTACAGGTTAAGCCTACGGGAGTAGGTCAAAGATGACAACTATGTTAAAGACTGTATATGTATGTACTAATGCAATGATTCTGTACCTGCTTATGTATCTATGTGTTTTCTAAAAAATAAACCTTTATTTAGATTTAAAAAACTCCCTTCTGCAAAAAAGTTTTATCCCTATTGTGGGGTCACCAGTACGATATTTATAAATTGAAATTATATCCCCTCTCAAGCGTCTCTTCTCCAGAGAGAATAAGTTCAGTGCTCGCAACCTTTCCTCATAACTAATATCCTCCAGACCATTTATAAGCTTAGTTGCCCTTTTTTGTACTCGCTCCATTTCCAGTACATCCTTCCTGAGGACTGTGCCCAGAACTGGACAGCATATTCCAAGTGCGGCCGGATCAGTCTTGTAGAGCGTGAGAATTATCGTTTTATCTCTGGAGTTCATCCCCTTTTTAATACATGCCAATATTCTGTTTGCTTTGTTAGCAGCAGCTTGGCATTGCATGCCATTGCTGAGCCTATCATCTACTAGGACCCCCAGGTCCTTTTCCATCCTAGATTCCCGCAGAGGTTCTCCCCCCAGTGTATAGATTGCATTCATATTTTTACCATCCAAATGCATTATTTTTTTTTTTTTTCAAATAGCGTTTTTATTTTCAAACAAAGGTGCATTACATTGCAGTGAAAACATTCTGTGCAATGGTGATATTTAAAGTTAAGTTAACATATAGTTTGCTGATGCTAAATTTCTTTACTCCTAGATAGAAGTATTACTAAGTGCCTTCGGTAGTCCAATGCTTGTCGTCTAGTGATTCATTTGTTTTACACGTTATTGGAATACCTGCTTCACCACTGCATAACTGTGATTATATGTTTTAAAACTGTAGAAGTCATAAATCTATACATTTAAAAGAAATTAGAGGTAAATAGTGGGAGGTGGAGAAGAAGGTGGGGGGGAAGAGGAGGAGAAAAGAAATAAGATTTAGGTATAGGAGTCGTCGAGATAGCGGTGTTACCTGGTCAAGGTGGATCCTCCCGGAGGTGCCATGGCTCCCAGACCCTGTTATGTGCCTCCAGTCTGTCTTGTATTCTGGCTGTCATATTTTCCATCACTTCTATGTCCTTAATTCTGGCATAAAGATCCTCAGCAGTTGGTGGATCGGAGCGTTTCCAGTATAAAGCTATGAGGCATCTTGCTGCCGTTAGGACATGACGCACTAATTTCTTATATGGGGTGGAGAGTTTGAGTGGCGAGAGTCCCAATAAAAAGAACTTTGGGGACGCCTGGACCCGTATGTCCAACAGGCGGTCTAGTAGTCTCTGGACTGTGGACCAGTATGGGGCCAGTAGTGGGCAGCTCCAGTATATATGTAGGAAGGTGCCTTTTGCTCCTTGGCAACGCCAGCACCTATCGGAGGTATTAGGGAAGATCTTATGGAGCACCTCTGGGGTCATATACCACTGTAGGAGAATTTTATAGGAGTTTTCCTTATACAATGTGCATATTGAGCTCCTTGCTGCTTGGGACCAAATGATCTGCCACTGTGTCATAGGAATGTCCTCACCAAGAGTCCTTTCCCATTTGGTCATATAAGAATGTTTGCCCCGCCCATCTTGGGAGAATGTGTTTAGGATCTTGTATATGCCCGATATGAGCCCTTTCTGGGCCAAATGCATTATTTTACATTTTTTCTACATTAACCACTTCAGCCCCGGAAGGATTTACCCCCTTCCTGACCAGAGCACTTTTTACAAATTGGCACTGCGTCGCTTTAACTGCTAATTGCGCGGTCATGCAATGCTGTAACCAAACGAAATTTGCGTCCTTTTCTTCCCACAAATAGAGCTTTCTTTTGATGGTATTTGATCACCTCTGCCGTTTTTATTTTTTGCGCTATACACGGAAAAAGACCGAAAATTTTGAAAAAAAATGATATTTTCTACTTTTTGTTCTAAAAAAAATCCAATAAACTCAATTTTAGTCATACATTTAGGCCAAAATGTATTTGGCCACATGTCTTTGGTAAAAAAAATGTCAATAAGTGTATATTTATTGGTTTGCGCAAAAGTTATAGCGCCTACAATCTAGGGTACATTTTCTGGAATTTACACAGCCTTTAAATTATGACTGCCTATGTCGTTTCTTGAGGTGCTAAAATGGCAGGGCAGTACAAAACCCCCACAAATGACCCCATTTTGGAAAGTAGACACCCCAAGGAAATTGCTGATAGGCATGTTGAGCCCATTGAATATTCATTTTTTTTGTCCCAAGTGATTGAATAATGACAAAAAAAAAAAAAAAAAATTACAAAAAGTTGTCACTAAATGATATATTGCTCACACAGGCCATGGGCATATGTGGAATTGCACCCCAAAATACATTTAGCTGCTTCTCCTGAATATGGGGATACCACATGTGTGGGACTTTTTGGGAGCCTAGCCGCATACGGGGCCCCGAAATCCAATCACCGCCTTCAGGATTTCTAAGGGCGTACATTTTTGATTTTACTCCTCACTACCTATCACAGTTTTGAAGGCCATAAAATGCCCAGATGGCACAAACCCCCCCCAAATGACCCCATTTTGGAAAGTAGACACCCCAAGCTATTTGCTGAGAGGCATGTTGAGTCCATGGAATATTTTATATTTTGACACAAGTTGCGGGAAAGTGACAATTTATTTATTTATTTTTTTTTTTTTGCACAAAGTTGTCACTAAATGATATATTGCTCACACAGGTCATGGGCATATGTGGAATTGCACCCCAAAATACATTCTGCTGCTTCTCCTGAGTATGGGGATACCACATGTGTGGGACTTTTTAGGAGCCTAGCCGCGTACGGGACCCCGAAAACCAATCACCGCCTTCAGGATTTCTAAGGGTGTACATTTTTGATTTCACTCTTCACTGCCTATCACAGTTTCGGAGGTCATGGAATGCCCAGGTGGCACAAACCCCCCCCAAATGACCCCATTTTGGAAAGTAGACACCCCAAGCTATTTGCTGAGAGGCATGGTGAGTATTTTGCAGCTCTCATTTGTTTTTGAAAATGAAGAAAGACAAAAAAAAAAATTTTTTTTTTCTTTTTTTAATTTTCAAAACTTTGTGACAAAAAGTGAGGTCTGCAAAATACTCACTATACCGCTCAGCAAATAGCTTTGGGTGTCTACTTTCCAAAATGGGGTCATTTGGGGGGGGTTTGTGCCACCTGGGCATTCCATGGCCTCCGAGACTGTGATAGGCAGTGAAGAGTGAAATCAAAAATTTACGCCCTTAGAAAGCCTGAAGGCGGTGCTTGGTTTTCGGGGTCCCATACGCGGCTAGGCTCCCAAAAAGTCTCACACATGTGGTATCCCCGTACTCAGGAGAAGCAGCAGAATGTATTTTGGGGTGTAATTTCACATATTCCCATGGCATGTTTGAGCAATATATAATTTAGTGACAACTTTGTGCAAAAAAAAAAAAAATTTGTCTCTTTCCCGCAACTTGTGTCACAATATAAAATATTCCATGGACTCGACATGCCTCTCAGCAAATAGCTTGGGGTGTCTACTTTCCAAAATGGGGTCATTTGGGGGGGTTTGAACTGTCCTGGCATTTTATGCACAACATTTAGAAGCTTATGTCACACATCACCCACTCTTCTAACCACTTGAAGACAATGCCCTTTCTGACACTTTTTGATTACATGAAAAAATTATTTTTTTTTGCAAGAAAATTACTTTGAACCCCCACACATTATATATTTTTTTAAAGCAAATGCCCTACAGATTAAAATGGTGGGTGTTTAATTTTTTTTTTTCACACAGTATTTGCGCAGCGATTTTTCAAACGCATTTTTTGGGGAAAAAACACACTTTTTTACATTTTAATGCACTAAAACACACTATATTGCCCAAATGTTTGATGAAATAAAAAAGATGATCTTAGGCCGAGTACATGGATACCAAACATGACATGCTTTACAATTGCGCACAAACGTGCAGTGGCAACAAAATAAATACATTTTTAAAAGCCTTTAAAAGCCTTTACAGGTTACCACTTTAGATTTACAGAGGAGGTCTACTGCTAAAATTACTGCCCTCGATCTAACCGTCGCGGTGATACCTCACATGCATGGTGCAATTGCTGTTTACATTTGACGCCAGACCGACGCTTGCGTTCGCCTTAGCGCGAGAGCAGGGGGGACAGGGGTGCTTTTTTTTTTTTTTTTTTTTTTTTTCTTTATTATTTTTTTGCTTTTTTATCTTATTTTAAAACTGTTCCTTTCATTTTTTTTTTTTTAATCATTTTTACTGTTATCTCAGGGAATGTAAATATCCCCTATGATAGCAATAGGTAGTGACAGGTACTCTTTTTTGAAAAAATTGGGGTCTATTAGACCCTAGATTTCTCCTCTGCCCTCAAAGCATCTGACCACACCAAGATCGGTGTGATAAAATGCTTCCCCAATTTCCCAATGGCGCTATTTACATCCGGCGAAATCTAAGTCATAAAATGCTCGTAGCTTCCGGTTTCTTAGGCCATAGAGATGTTTGGAGCCACTCTGGTCTCTGATCAGCTCTATGGTCAGCTGGCTGAATCACCGGCTGCATTCTCAGGTTCCCTGTTGAGACAGGAGAGCCAGAGAAAAACACGGAAGACGATGGGGGGGGGGCATTCTCTCCCACTGCTTGTAAAAGCAGTCTAGAGGCTAATTAGCCGCTAGGATTGCTTTTACATGAAAGCCGACCGCTGGCTGAAAAGAATGATACCAAGATGATACCTAAACCTGCAAGCATCATTTTGGTATAACCACTCAAAGTCGTGAATGCTGTACCTGAAGACAAAAATATGGCTAACAATAAAGCACAGTAAATGGTAAAGTATAAAAAATTGCATACCTGAAAAGCAAACATGATAAAACATAATAACAATAAAACATTGCAGAATAGAATACAGTAAAAAAGAGCAGAACAATAGAGAGAATAGAGAGAGAGAGAATAGAGAGAGAACAATAAAACGACAACTATTACTTTTTATTTTATATTTTTGTTTGTGTTTTTTTTTTTTTTTTTTACACTTTTTTTGTAACTGTAACTTTTATAACTGTAACCGGTTCCAGGTTCGGGTCTCTCAAAATGCGATGGCATCTTGGGAGACCCTGTGAAAGTGTGTCCTAGTCTGTGCAATGCTGTACCCTACGCTAATACTCAGCTAGTGAATGGTAGCATTCAAAACATTCACCAATGCAAAGACCAGGATTGTCAGGACAGGAGGGACAATAATAGCGGGTGTCACGCCTATATCCGCGCTTACTGCAGACACGACATCTTTTTTGGGAGGGTTCGTTGGGTAGGGGTACTAGGGGGAGGACATAAAGAAAATGCCTCTCATGCAGCCGACTGCATTTGGTTGGGGATGTGAATGGGGGAAGTACGGGCGCTGCAGAAGCGGTGGGTTCCCAATTAGGATTGGCGAATGCAGCAGGAAGGGCATTATGGGCACGACGGGCCTGTGTTTGTCTTCTTTGTGGCAGCGGGACACTACTTGTGCTTGCCACCTCACCAGCTTGAACTGCACTTATGGGACTCGCCACGTCACCAAGTGTTACTGCAGTGCTGGTTTGACTATGACCGGGGTGTACTAGGCCGCTGGCGCTTGCCAGTTCACCAAAACGCTACCAAAAAAACTGTTAACGATCGCAGGGATCAGGCCTGACTCTGCGAACGCTGCAGTTATGCGTTTAGTGTTTTGTAAGTGACAGTGATCGATCGATACTGCACTTGGGTGGGCTGGGCTGGGCCGGGCGGAGGGGCAAAACGCAGGTGCTAGCAGGTATCTGGGCTGATCCCACTAACACTGCGTTTTTGGGAACCCTAAACTGCTGGGGATGCCAGTATAGATCTGATCGGATCAGATCAGATATTGATCAGTTCAGATACTATACCACTAAGGGAGGTGTACGGTGCGTGCGTGGGTGTTAGCGCTACTGGCACTAACCTGACGCTGCCTGGGGCTGGTGCTTGTCAGTTCACCAAAACGCTACCAAAAAAACTGTTAGCGATCGCAGGGATCAGGCCTGACTCTGCGAACGCTGCAGTTATGCGTTTAGTGTTTTGTAAGTGACAGTGATCGATCGATACTGCACTTGGGTGGGCTGGGCTGGGCCGGGCGGAGGGGCAAAACGCAGGTGCTAGCAGGTATCTGGGCTGATCCCGCTAACACTGCGTTTTTGGGAATCCTAAACTGTTGGGGACGCTAGTATAGATCTGATCGGATCAGATATTGATGCGTTCAGATACTATACCACTAAGGGAGGTGTACGGTGCGTGCGTGGGTGTTAGCGCTACTGGCACTAACCTGACGCTGCCTGGGGCTGGTGCTTGCCATTTCACCAAAACGCTACCAAAAAAACTGTTAGCGATCACAGGGATCAGGCCTGACTCTGCGAACGCTGCAGTTATGCGTTTAGTGTTTTGTAAGTGACCGTGATCGATCGATACTGCACTTGGGTGGGCTGGGTCGAGCCGGGCGGAGGGGCAAAACGCAGGTGCTAGCAGGTATCTGGGCTGATCCCGCTAACACTGTGTTTTTGGGAACCCTAAACTGCTGGGGACGCTAGTATAGATCTGATCAGATCAGATATTGATCCGATCAGATACTATACCACTAAGGGAGGCGTATGCTGCGTGCGTGGGTGTTAGCGTTACTGGCGCTAATCTGACGCTGCCTGGGGCGACGCATATCACCGCCGGGCGATCAGGGGGCTAAATCTTTATTCGGCGGGTGCCCTGACACTATAAAAAATAAACAAACTAACCAGCGTCACCCGTAACGGTTATACAGTGATCAGTGGTGAAAGGGTTAACTAGGGGGCAATCAAGGGGTTAAAACATTTATTAGGTAGTATATGGGGGTCCCTGTCGCTATAAAACGCTGACGGCGAACCTAAATATTTACCTCACTAACTAGCGTCACCAGCGACACTAATACAGCGATCAGAAAAATGATCGCTTAGCGACACTGGTGACGGGGGGTGATCAAGGGGTTAAAACTTTATTGGGGGGGTTAGGGGGGTACCCTAGACCTACAGGGGGGTAATACTAACTGTCCTAACACTGTAAATGTCACAAACTGACACCAATACAGTAATCAGAAAAAAAAAAAAAAAAACAAAAAAAACCTGCTGGTGTCAGTTTGTGACAGGGGGGGGGGGGTGATTGGGGGGGGATCGGGGGGCGATCGGGGGGGGATCGGGGTGTTTTGTGTGCCTGGCATGTTCTACTGTGTGTGTGTGTGTTGTGCACTCACATTGCAGTCTTCTCTCCTCGGCCCGGAACGGAAAATACCGAGCCGAGGAGAGATGACATCATTTCCTCTGCCTCTGTGTACAATACAGAGGCAGGGAAATGATCCCATTGGCTGAGAGCGATCGCGAGGGGGGGGCCACGAATGGATGGCCTCCCCCTCACCACCGATCGCCGGGGGAGATTTGCCGACCGCCACAGGCACCGGGGGGGGGTCCGATCGGACCCCCCACCCGCGGGCAGGCAAGGACGTACATGTAAGTCCTTTTGCCTGCCCGTGCCATTCTGCCGACGTATATAGTCGTGCGGCGGTCGGCAAGTGGTTAAACCTCATTTGCCATGTAGTTGCCCACCCCATTAATTTGTTCAGATCTTTTTGCAAGGTTTCCACATCCTGCGGAGAAGTTATTGCCCTGCTTAGCTTAGTATTGTCTGCAAATACAGAGATTGTACTATTTACCCCATCCTTCAGGTCGTTTATGAACAAACTAAATAGGATTGGTCCCATCACAGAACCCTGGGGTACCCCACTACCCACCTCTGACCATTTCCACCATTTACCACCACCCTCTGAACTCGCCCTTGTAACCAGTTTTCAAACCATGTACTGACCTTATGGTCCATGCCAACGGACCTTACTTTGTACAGTAAACATTTATGGGGAACTGTGTCAAATGCTTTTGTAAAATCCAGATATGCCACGTCTACGGGCCTTCCTTTATCTAGATGGCAACTCACCTCCTCATAGAAGGTTAATAGATTGGTTTGGCAAGAACGATTCTTCATGAATCCATGCTGATTACTGCTAATGATACCGTGCTCGTTACTAAAATCTTGTATATAGTCATCCCCTACAAGAGCTTGCATACTGTTGATGTTAGGCTAACTGGTCTGTAATTTCCAGGGATGTATTTTGGGCCCTTTTTAAATATTGGTGCTACATTGGCTTTTCTCCAATCACCTGGTACCATTCCAGTCAGTAGACTGTCAGTAAAAATTAGGAACAATGGTCTGGCAATTACGTGACTGAGTTTCCTAAGTACCCTCGGATTCAAGCCATCTGGTCCCGGTGATTTATTAGTGTTCAGTTTTCCAAGTCTAATTTTAATTCTGTCCTCTGTTAACCATGGAGGTGCTTCCTGTGATGTGTCATAAGGATAAACACTGCAGTTTTGGTTACTGAAGCCCCCCGATTCCCTCGTGAAGACTGAGGAGAAGAATAAATTCAATACCTTCGCCATTTCCACATCCTTTCTAACCAGATTTTCCTTCCTCATTTTTTATGGGACCAATATGGTCTGTCCTCCCTTTTTTACTGTTTACATACTTAAATAATTTCTTGGGATTTTTTTTCGCTCTCCTCTGCTATGTGTCTTTCGTGTTCTATCTTAGCCGCCCTAATTGCACCCTTACATTTCTTGTTGCATTCTTTATAAAGTCTGAATGCTGATGATGATCCCTCAACCTTGTATTTTTTGAAGGCCTTCTCCTTTGCTTTTATATGCATTTTTACATAGGAGTTAAGCCATCCAGGACTTTTGTTCGCTGTTTTAAATGTATTACCCAATGGGATGCTTTGGCTAATGCCCTTATTTAATATGCTCTTAAAGCAAACCCATCTCTCCTCCGTGTTCTTTGTTCCTAAGATTTTATCCCAATTCATGCCTTCTAACAAGGTTAGTAGTTTAGAGAAGTTGGCTCTTTTGAAATTCAGTGTCTTTGTATTCCCCTTATGTTTCCTATTTGTGTGATTTATACTGAAGCCAATTGACCTGTGACCGCTGTTACCTAAATTGCCCCGTATTTTCACATCCGTGATCAGGTCTGTATTGTTGGTAATCAGTAGATCCAGTAACGCTTTATTTCTAGTTGGTGCGTCTACCATCTAAACCACAGAATTGTCCTGCAAGACATTTAGGAACTGGAGAGCCTTATGACGCGTACACAAGATCGGATTTTCCAACGGGAAATGTTCGATGTGAGCTTGTTGTCGGAAAGTCTGACCGTGTGTATGCTCCATCGAACATTTGCTGTCGGAATTTCCGCCCACAAATGTTTGAGGGCAGGTTCTCAAATTTTCAGCCAACTTCAACTTGTTGTCCGAAAGTCCAATCGTGTGTACACAAGTCCTTGCACAAAGTTCACTCATGCTCGGAATCAAGTATGAGACGGAAGTGCTCGGTCTTGTAAAACTAGCATTCGTAATGGAGATATCACATTCGTCACGCTGCAAATTTTTAAATCTTTCAATGCAGCCATTCTCTTCTTCTTTACAATGTTAGAATAATAAGGTTGCTTTGCTGCTGATATTCACACAGAGTTCTGACAAACGGATTTTATATTATTTCTTGTGATCTCCTGAAAACTCTTTGTTTTTGTTGTTTTTTTTCTCAAGATCTCCAGAATATAAATGTATTTATTTTATTTTTTTTCTAGTGATCTTTTTCTCAAGATCTCCAGAAGATTATTTTTTTATATAGTGATCGGTGATGCCTTTGTACTGCAGGACAGACATCAATTATTTGACAGGCAAAATTGGTAACCTGAGGAGTTCATGTAATAGGGAGCACAATATGGTCCAGGACTCCGAGAGATCTGGAGCAGCAACAGATGACATGTATGTCCCGAGGCTGTGGTCTTACACAGCCTGCGTCTTTTGCCAGACCACACCAAACCCAGGCCATCACTCTCAACACTTCCTTCCATGCTTCCTGCCAGGCTGCTGTGGTGGGTTGGGTGGCTGTGGTGGTGTTGCTGGAGGGTTTCTGGAAGCGGTGGAGTATGGTTCAACTCACACAGGTGGCTTTTAGTTGCTCCTCGTCCCCTTGTTTAGGGCCTGAAGAATTATCTTCTCACAGATGAGGTGTTGGCCCTCCTCCATTCGTTCCAGTTTACTGGCTGTCAGACAGCCATACGACTCGGGGCCACCAGGGGTCATTGTTAGTACCGCAGTAGCCTGACAAAATTAAAGTAGTCGCTGACTCCTCCGGGTTCTTAACATTCCTGGTCCTTTTGATTGGAAGGCGGAGGGGAGGAACCTGGGATTCAGTCAGGCCGTTTTCCACGGCCTCCTCCTGGCTGAGACTTTCCTGTGTATATAATTGGTACATAGTTTTAGGTTTTTGGTCATCAATCACACACAATTTTGAGCTCATGACTGTTGCAAATTGAATGTTAAATAGAAAAGACTATCATTCTGACCCCAGCATTTTTCATTCTTGTCTCAATCATTTTTGGCTACTATTGTCTGTTGATATGTAAACCACTTTATTAAATCAGAAATTAGTGATCAATAATAGCATCTAGTTATTACATTTTTGTCCAAAAATATGTTGAACAATGCTATACCTGGCTCAAGCTGGGCTCCTCCACATCTTCCTGGGTGGAAGGCCCAGGTTAGACACATGAAGCCTCATCTGATGTTGAAGGAAGTGTGGAAGGAAGTGTAGATAGTGATGGCCTGGGTTCACTCTGGTCTGACAAAAAAATGCAGTCTGTTGTAGTATCACAGCCTGGGGACATAAACGTCATCTGCTGCTGCTCCTAATCTCATGGAATCCTGGACCTTCTTGCACTCCCTATTATATGTGTTTCTCAGGTTACCAATTTGGCCTTCAACTAGGTGATGTCTGCCGTGGGAGTCACCGGCTTCACCAATTCCAACAGTTGCTCCAGCGCTGCCTTCCTCTTTAGCTTGTTGGAGTAGTCCCTGTTTTTGACTTGCCAGTGACATAGCAGCTCCCTGTACCTGTCTATGAAGTTTGGCAGGAAGTCCAGGTCTGTAAATGTATCCATTTTCTCTGCAAGACACAACACAAGACAAACCCTAATGTCAGGCTAAACTCTCCTAATCTTGTCCTAATATAGGCCTCAATCTATAAGCAGTATAGGCCACTAACCACTGATGCCCCAAGTTAAAATTGTACCTTTGTGTGCACGATCGGCGCTTATGCTACTCCGTCCACAGATCGTACATACGACGCACGCATGTTATGCTTTATATACACTGCGCATCCGTGAAACTCCATCCCTGTCCTTCTTTCTAGTGTATTCCCGCCTATTCTCTTTCAGCGCAGTGGGAGAGCACATGGCGGAGACAGAGCAGGTGCCAGCAGAGAGCAGCAACGACGAGAGCCAGGAGCAAGGCAGTTCCACATCCAGGATGAGATATAAGGCCTCTAATATGTCTTTTGTAGAGATGGTGGACATCTTGAAGAGGGCAGACTATGATGGGAAGTATGGACCTTACCCAAACCCAAATGTGAGAAAGGCCAAGATCATGACTAAAGTTGTGAGAAGTCTGCAAAGGAATTTTGGGGTACAACAATCCAAGGAACAATTGTGGAAACACTGGTCAGACCTTAAATTGAGGGAGCACGATCAATATAAAAGGATCAGGAAAGTGCTGCAAAAAAGTATTTGTCGTGCGTTCCTATTATTACTTTAGTGCTGCTCCATGTGCTTTTCTTTACTGTTGTACAGTTTAAAATGGCAAGTTTGAGGTTCGTGGGCACAGTAATCATTTGTAGTAAACATCGTTCGTTCGACCACTAATACAATGTTTTTGGCAGATACAGGTTAACTACATTTGTTCATGCCTATGTGTATGAAAAGAAGTTTAGTACATTGTTGTCTAGATGTGTTTGTAACTATAATGAAATACAAACTTGATTCAGTGTAAGGAGAGGACACTCAGCAGCTGTTTACACATCTGGATGCAGGAGCACTAGTAAGGGACACCAGAACAACCTTTTTATGGCGTCCCACGCAGGTGCTCCAGTGGATACTAGGGGTCTTGCCATGTGTGAAACCTTAAAGTATTCCAGCTTTGGAAAGGGAAAAAATCATGTCTTCAGGTTGGAACTCTGCCAAAACAGACAATTTGACAACACTTCAAAGCAATGTTTCATATTCCTATGTCTTGCCTCAAATATCTGTGTGCTAAGTATACCTTTTTTGTATTCACATAGGGGAGAAAAGAATCAGGACATCTGAGGACACCAGGAACTCCACACCTCATGAAGAAGGGGAACTCCCCACACACCATGAAGATGTGGATTCCGAGGTTCACGAAGTGGGCGAAATGGTGACCAGAACAGGTCAGTGTCTGAGACCACAGCTTCAGGTAATAGATGTGTGCCTGCATATTTATAATACATGGTGTGTTTTTTTATTTTTAGGTGATGTGGATGTTGTGGAAGAAGAAACTCACTTGAACGGGGCAAGTGTACAAATCCTGATCAGCGAAATAATGGTGTGCAATCGTGAATTAGAGAAGGTCAAGGAAAACATCAATGATGTTGAAAAAAGACTCACCAATATCAATGATGTTTTAGCCAAAATCTAACAAAAAAAGTCAAAATCAATGTTGTCGTTATTTTTTATGTTTTTATATACATTTTAAAGTAATTTGAAAGCCAAATTTTGAAGATGCACACAGTGTGTCAACATGTGCTATCAGCCATCATGGGATATCAAGGTACGCATTATGTAGGTGCAACCCCTTCCTCGCAACTAAAGTTAGTAAGAAGAAGGGGTTGCACCCCCGAAACACGTCCATTGATCCCCAATGAAGGGATCTAGCACATGTTGACACACTATGTGTTTTGTGGCTTTAGAAAAATACATGTAGGGAAAAGACACACATTTTAGGCATGGGGTCATGATGGAAATCCACATTTTTGAATCCCAAATTGTGTGCATCTTTAAAATTTGGCTTTAATGCCCTGTACACACGGTCGGACATTGATCGGACATTCCGACAACAAAATCTATGGATTTTTTTTGGACGGATGTTGGCTCAAACTTGTTTTGCATACACACGGTCACACAAAGTTGTTGGAAAATCCGATCGTTCTGAACAAGGTGACGTAAAACACATACTTCGGGACTATAAACGGGGCAGTAGCCAATAGCTTTAGTTTCTTAATTTATTCTGAGCATGCATGGCACTTTGCGCGTCGGATTTGTGTACACACGATCGGAATTTCCGACAACGGATTTTGTTGTCGGAAAATTTTATAGCAAGCTCTTAAACTTTGTGTGTCGGAAATTCCTATGAAAAATGTGTGATGGAGCCTACACACGGTCGGAATTTCCGACAACAAGGTCCTATCACACATTTTCCATTGGAAAATCCTATCGTGTGTACAGGGCATTACAGTGGTGACATCACCCCATCTGATGAAGGCAAAATCAACACAGTTTTGACATAATAATGTCTCATATTGCTTTCACTTTATCAAAGTTGAACTTTGTAAGTTCCTGAGATGTGGATGTGTATGTCATGGTTTTAAACATGCCTGTTTAGCCACAAAAAAGGCTATATACTGTCACACATACATGTTATACACCAAAGATGTTGGTTTGTTAAAAAACCCTTTTATAATGCACATGTGAATGTGCTTGGAGTAAAATGTTTTATACTCAACAATGTGTGGCTTCTTCTTTCAATGCTCAATACCAGTTTTTAGAGTAAGTTGGTTTAGTTACAGTGACAATGGGGGTTATTTACCGAAGGCAAATCCACTTTGCACTACAAGGGCACTTGTAGTGCAAAGTGGATTAGCCTTTAGTAAATAACCCCCACAGTGCTCTAAAATTTGCCCCAATAAGGCCATTTTAGGGACACCAAGCAATTAATGGAGTTGAAAAGGATGACTATTTTTATCAATAATGCATTACATACATTAACAACAAAAACATTGTGTGTGTGTGTAGCAGACCCATAGCACAACATAATAGCTGAAGAAGAGATTGTCACCTCATGAATCAAATAAGTTACGTTTGCACTATTGAAGAAAATGCCCAAAACAAAAAAGGCCATTGGAGAACCTAGGAGACAGATAAAAGAAACACAAGCAGTAACTTAAATGAAATACGAGTTCAGTTTTTAACAACAAATTTATTTTCCATAGGTTTTAAACAGTATCTGGCATATCAATTGCCCCCCTACCCGGGAAGTACTCCAGATAGCTTTGCCGTACTTTGTAGGCACTTTGGGGGGGCAGGCCAGGATGGCCAGGTTCAAGTGCTGTCATGTTTTGGTCCAGTGAGCCAGCCTCAGTCGCAACTGAAGCCAGCTAGTAGGCTGCATTTTTTCTTAAAAAATTATGCAAAATGCAGCAGCAAAGAATGTGGTTTAGTTTATATTCCAACATATTTATTGCAGTAAGGAATAGGCAGAACCGGCTGGCCATTATGCTAAAGGCATTTTCAACCACTGTTCTGGCTCTGGCCAGCTAGTAATTAAAAACCCTCTGGTCCGGGGGGGGTCCTCATAGGGAATGGCTGAATAAGATGGTCCCCCAGCGCAAATGCTTCATCTGCTACAAACACGAATGTAAGGCCTGCCACATTGTCTTCTGGAGATGGCAAGCCCAAGCTGCCATTCTGGAGCCATCTGGGCAAGGACTCCACCATCTGACATCCGGCCATTCTTCCCCACATCCACATAGAGGAATTCATAAGTCGCCGACACCACCGCCAACAACACGATACTACTATACCCCTTATAGTTATAATAGTATGACCCCAAGTTGGGGGGTGGGACGATGTGGACATGTTTCCCATCTATTGCCCCACCGCAGTTGGGAAAGACCCACTGCTGAGCAAATTGGGAGGCCACAGTCTGCCATTCCTGTGGGTTGGAAGGAAACTGTGGAGTCAAACAAGAGAAAAAAAATTGTACTTTTGCACATAACATTGCAAGCAGATTAGACACAAACATTCTTGGCCAACATAAGCATAACATCTATTGAAATTAGTATTTATAGACAAAAGTGTAAGGTACACTTATCAGATTCCTCATCCCCTCTGATGGCCCATTGTAAAAATTTTATGGGGGGGAGATGTTTTGGACAGGTAACCCTCTCCATTTCATTGAGAGATGAATGCATAAATAATGTGTATTACTTTGGCCAGCCCCTCCTTACTTACACTATTGGCAGCCCACTGGACAGGTAAGAAGTTTCATAATCCAAAAATACGAATACACACTGTGCAAATTGAAGCACATTTTTACATTCTGCAATTACCTATCAAGATAATAGAACAAAATTTTAAACAGTACCATTTGAAAGTATTTAGGCAGGCTCTTGCACTACATGTTTTGGTGAATTCCTCCATAAATATGAACACAAAATGGGTAGGTATAGTGTGTATGGGTCAGCAGATAGAGTTTTGTTATCGGTTGAGTTTTGGCCCCCCACAAAAAAAGCCTCTTGCACTCTACCTGAATTTAAGGACAAAAATAACATTTGGCCACATTTTAGGGGGTGTTTAGGGTAAGCACTACAATGGAGCAGACAAAATACATTGTTAAGTGACTAGGCTAGGTGTGTACGGGCCCAGGATAGCATGCTGGGGAGGTTAGTGAAGGCAAATATGCATGAAGGACAAAAAAAGGAGCATTAAAAGCTTACACCATGCATGAGGACAAAGAGGACATTTACAGAATATTACAATCATGGTAATTAGGGAATGATGAAATAAATACAATACATTAGCAAACATTAAATACATAGAATATGATGTTAAAGGATAAAATCTACCTTAATACAGTCCTTCTGCAGGACCTGAATTATGGCATAACAGAGGCTGGGGGGAGATCCCAGTCGTGAACTTAATATCCTGGAGACTTCTCCCCGTCGCTAAGTACCGCAAGGTGGCAACGAGCCTCTGCTCGGGAGTGATGGCTTGCCGCATGCAGGTGTCCTGCTTCGTAATATAAGGGGACAGCAAAGCCAACAGACGATGAAAAACGGGGTCTGTCATCCGGAGATAATTCCTGAAATCATCAGGATAATTCTCCTGCATCGCCCACAACAAAGGCACGCGAGAGAATTGGTCACGCTGGAGCAACCAATTCTTGGTCCATGAACTCCTCCTCACCCTGTTCATGGACTGGACTTGGGTCAAAGCAAGAACTCCAACACCAAGCCCAACAATGGCATTCTGAAAAGAACAAGCTGAAAATCAGAAACGAGCGGACAAGAACACACTGAAAAAAGAAGCGAACTATAAATAGAACGCACTGAAAGAGAGGAACGAAATTACAACATGCACTGAAGAACAGATGCGAACCCACAAGCACAAACTGAAAAGCAGAAACGAACTGAAAAGCACGAGGCTGAAAAGTGTGAATCGTCTCTCAAACTTCTTGTCAGGGACGTGCCAGTGCCTTTCAAGGGAGTATGCGTGCGCGCATGCGCACGTGGGGTCTGTCCAGAGTCACACAGCAGAATTCTCCCACTGGTGTGCACCAGCGCGCTCCTGTGCGTGCGTGCGCCCGTGCGTGTTAGCGCTGTTTGGCGCCAAGGTGCTTTTAAAAGTGTGACAGCTGCACTCATGTGGTGCTGTTCGTCTGCAGCTCCATACCTGTGTTCCTGTATCTGCCTGCTGATTGTTATTACTGTTATCGATCCGGCTACGTCTAAATCTTCTGCTATCTCCAATCCAACACGGCCTGCTTGACTCTGCTATCTTCCTGTGACCTGTTGCCGAACCCCTGCTTGCCTGACTGCTCTGTGATTATCCATTTGCATTATCTGCCTGATCTCCTGCCAATCCGGACTGTCTGACTCTGCCTTTGCCTGTGCCTTGTATTGCTGCATTCCGGCCTTCTCATCCAGTTCCAGGTGTTGCTGCTTCAGTACCTCCTACCTGTCAGTCTGCTGATCCTCTTCTGCCTGCCTGCCAGCATCTACAGCTCAGCCATCCCTGAAGGATCTCTACTCAGCTGCCGTGTCGGCCTCTGCAACACCTTCACCAGGCACTCCTACCCACTGTGCTCACAAGACCACTGTTCCCACTCCAGTGGCTCATGAACCAGCGTTGTAAGAGGGGTCTTCTCCTACCAGTCGGGCTCAACTACCAGGTACCTAACAGTACGAACAGCCATGACTGAGCCTGCAGGAGAGACCTCCCCTATTAAGGAGATTTGCACGCATCTTGCGGCCCTTACTCAGACTGTGAAGACTCTGCAGGATAGCTACACCAGATTAGAGGCACAAGTTCTGAACCTTACTGGCCCTGGTAGCGTGGCCTCCGCCTCAGTGGCTGTCCCAACACAAACTGTTTCATCTCCCTCTATGGTAATGCTTCCACCTGAACCACGGGTTCCCATTCCTGAAAGGTTTTCTGGGGACCGAACCAAGTTCCGGGCCTTCCGCAGCGCTTGTCAACTTTACTTCGCCCTGCAACCCCGGACCTTTTCTCTGGAGGCTACTAAAGTGGGGTTTGTGATATCCCTCTTACAAGGAGAACCCCAGACCTGGGCTCACCGTCTACTTGAAACAGACTCTGTACAGATCCAGTCCTTGCCTTCCTTCTTCGAGGCTGTGGCTCAGCTTTATGAAGATCTTTAGCGGACTGCTACAGCTGAGTCAGCTCTGTTTGTGCTCCAGCAAGGCCGCAGACCGGCCGAGGACTATGTCACGGACTTCAGACGCTGGAGCGCAGACACTCAATGGAACAATGCAGCCTTACGCCACCAATTCTGCATGGGCTTGTCTGAGGGCCTGAAGGATGAGCTCGCTTGGGTTGGTATGCCTGATACCCTTGAGGATCTTATCGCTCTGACGATTCAGATTGATCGTCGCCTCCGTGAACGTTGGTCTGAACGTTCTTCCCAGCAAACACGCCCAGTGTGGGTGACCACAAGAGTTCCAGCTCCTGCTTCCCGTTACTCACCCCCAACCTGCTCAAACCCGGTCACTTCAACACCTGATGGTCCCGAACCCATGCAGCTAGGGCCGATGCGATCTACTTTGTCTCCAGAAGAACGAGCACGCCGACGCCAGCTAAATCTTTGCCTTTACTGTGGTGGAGTAGGCCACTATGTGCACAGCTGCCCGGCCAAGACCCATAAGTGTCCACTTTCTGTTCCTGCCAGTTTATCTGCTTTGACCACTAATGCAACCCAACTTGCTCTCCCTCTCTTGTTACAGCTCCAGGAAAAGACAATCCAAGTCAACGCTATCATTGACTCCGGGGCATGTAGTTGCTTTATAGACTCTGTCTTTGCCATCCAACAAGATATTCCCCTCAAGGACAAGACGCATAAACTTTCAGTTTTCTTGGCTGATGGGTCCCACATTAAATCTGGGCAAGTCTCTCAGGAAACCCTTCCTCTGCCTGTCACCAGTTCTTCTCAGCATGAAGAAATTCTAACCTTGGACGTCATCTCTTCCCCGCTATTCCCGATTATTCTGGGCATGCCCTGGCTCCAGGTCCATAACCCTCATGTCAATTGGACTACAGGTGAAGTCAAGTTTTTGTCAGCCTATTGTCAAGAACATTGTTTACATAAACTCTCCAGATCTTCAGCCACCTTACTGTGTATGGACATGGATCAGGACCTACTTCAAACCATACCGGAGGCTTATCAGGAGTTTGCTGATGTGTTCAGTAAAAAGGGAGCAGACGCCTTGCCACCCCATCGCCCTTAAGACTACCCAATTGAGCTTCTTCCTGGGGCCGAAATTCCTTTCGGGCGCATCTTTCCCTTATCTGAAAAAGAGTAAGAAGCACTAAAGTTGTATATTAATGAGAATATAGAAAAAGGATTTATTCGCCCCTCAACCACCCCAGCTGGTGCCGGAATATTTTTTGTCTCTAAAAAGGACCAGACCCTTCGTCCATGTGTGGATCGGGAGCTAAACAAAGTCACGGTTAAAAACCGCTACCCGTTGCCCTTGATACCTGAACTGTTTCAGAAGTTGAGATCTGCTGTCATCTTTACCAAACTGGATTTAAGAGGAGCCTACAACCTGGTCCGCATTCGGGCTGGGGATGAATGGAAGACGGCTTTTTGGACTCGCTTTGGGCATTATGAGTACTTAGTCATGCCCTTTGGCCTATGTAATGCTCCTGCCACATTTCAGCATTCTATCAACGATGTATTCAGAGACTTCCTAGACATCTTTGTAATCGTCTATCTAGAAGATATTTTGATTTTCTCTGGGTCACTTAATCAACACCGGGAACATGTTCACAGAGTCTTGGGCCGTCTTCGTCTGCACGGGTTACACGCAAAAGCAGAGAAATGTGAATTTGAACAGAAGGACATTCAGTTTTTGGGGTTAGTGATCTCCCGAACCGGCATCAAAATGGATCCCCAGAAGGTATCCGCCGTGCTAGACTGGCCAGTTCCCCTGGATATGAACGGAGTGCAACGCTTCATAGGGTTCGCAAATTTTTACAGAAATTTCTTTAAGGGGTTTTCCGCCATCATCTCACCCATTACGCAAGGCGCTTCACTTTAGCCCCAATTCTCAGTCAACCTGACCCGTCTTTACCTTTTATCCTGGAAGTTGATGCTTCCGAAGTGGCCGTGGGAGCAGTCATCTCTCAGCGGCAGGGCAACAAAGACCTAATGCATCCCGTGGGATTTTTCTCTCGAAAACTCTCTCTGGCTGAATGGAATTATGACGTAGGTGATCGGGAACTACTCGCTATCAAAACAGCATTGGAGGAGTGGAGGTACCTGTTAGAAGGCGCTGTCCATCTGGTATTAATATATACCGATCACAAAAATGTTGAATATTTGAGATCTGCCAAACGATTGAAACCCCGACAAGCCCTTTGGGCTTTATTCTTTACACGTTTTTGTTTCCATATTACATACTGGCCAGGAACAAAGAATGTCAAACCAGACGCGTTATCACGCATGTTCGACAACCCTAAGGACTTATCTGTACCCAATACCATTCTACCTGCAAACAACTTTTTACTCCTTCAGACGGACCTTCTGTCCCTGATCAGGGAAGTATCCTCAGATTCTTCAAGCCCCCAGGGAATCACCTTAACGCCTCAAGATGGGTTATTGTAGAGAGGAAGCCAAATCTTTGTTCCTTAAGATGTTCGAGTCAAGTTGCTAACCCTACTTCATGACCATCCACTTGCAGGACATTTTGGGGTCCGTAAAACCCTTGAACTTGTGCAACGCACATTCTGGTGGCCTAATTTGAAGGAGTTCTGCAGGAAGTATGTCAGCTCTTGCCCTGTCTGCATCCAGAATAAGACCACAAGGAACCGAGCCTGGGGACTGCTAAGACCTCTACCAGTAACCGACAGACCCTGGAGGATGATAGCAATGGACTTCATAGTCGAACTACCATGCTCAGAAGGGTGTTCGGCGATCTTTGTGGTCGGCAACCGCCTGTCTAAAATGGCCCATATTGTACCCTTGAAGGGAACACCTTCTGCTGTGGAAACAGCCCGTTTGTTCATTAAAGAGATCGTCAGGCTGCACGGAGTCCCTGCAAATATAGTGTCTGACAGGGGGGTGCAGTTCACCTCACGTTTCTGGAAGGCACTGTGTGAGATCTTGAAAATTGAACTAGTCCTGTCCTCAGCATATCATCCCCAAACTAACGGGCAAACGGAAAGGACAAATCAGACTCTAGAGCAATACATTAGATGTTTTACATCTTTTGTACAAGATGATTGGGTGTCCCTGCTGCCCCTAGCAGAATTCACTTATAATAATGCCAGCCATTCTGCCACCGGTCAGTCCCCCTTTTTTGCCAATTATGGTTTTCATTTATCCTTTTTACCCGATTTTCTTCCAGAATCCTCAGTTCCAGCGGTCCAGGACACATTGCAGTTTCTCAGCCACAATAACCGGGTATTACAGGAGGCGGTATCCAAGGCACAAGCAGACAGTAAGAGGACCTTTGATCAGAAGAGAAGAGGGGATCTGAACCTTCAGCTTGGCGATAAGGTATGGCTGTCTACAAATAACATTAAATTGTCCTTCCAAGAAGTTTGCTCCTATGTTTATTGGTCCTTTTTCGGTTAAAAGGAAAATCAATGAAGTGTCTTATGAACTATGTCTACCTGATTCCCTTAAAATTCACCCAGTATTTCATGTGTCACTGTTGAAGCCTGCCGTGCCTGATCCTTTCCCTGATAGGGGTACCAGGGCCCCCGAACCTGTCCTGGTGGATGGAAGTGAGGAGTATGAGGTGGAAGCCATCCTCGATTGCAGAAAAAGACTGGGGCAAGTACAATTTTTAATAAAATGGAAAGGGTATGGTCCAGAGAACAATTCATGGGAACCTGACAGTAATATCCATACTAAACGCTTAATCCGTGCTTATTTTTCTGCCCACCCCGAAAAGAAAAGTTACCTGGGCATCAGGAGGCTGCCCGCTGGGAGGGGGCAATGTCAGGGACGTGCCAGTGCCTTTCAAGGGAATATGCGTGCGCACGCGGGGTCTGTCCAGAGTCACACAGCAGAATTCTCCCACTGGTGTGCACCAGCGTGCTCATGCGCGTTAGCGCTGTTTGGCGCCAAGGTGCTTTTAAAAGTGTGACAGCTGCACTCATGTGGTGCTGTTCGTCTGCAGCTCCGTACCTGTGTTCCTGTATCTGCCTGTTGATTGTTATTACTGTTATCGACCCGGCTACGTCTGACTCTTCTGCTATCTCCAATCCGACCCGGCCTGCCTGACTCTGCTATCTTCCTGTGACCTGTTGCCGAACCCCTGCTTGCCTGACTGCTCTGTGATTATCCATTTGCATTATCTGCCTGATCTCCTGCCAATCCGGACTATCTGACTCTGCCTTTGCCTGTGCCTTGTATTGCTGCATTCCGGTCTTCTCATTCAGCTCCAGGTGTTGCTGCTTCAGTACCTCCTACCTGTCAGTCTGCTGATCCTCTTCTGCCTGCCAGCATCTACAGCTCAGCCATCCCTGAAGGATCTCTACTCAGCTGCCGTGTCGGCCTTTGCAACACCTTCACCAGGCACTCCTACCCACTGTGCTCACGAGACCACTGTTCCCACTCCAGTGGCTCCTGAACCAGCGTTGTAAGAGGGGTCTTCTCCTACCACTCGGGCTCAACTACCAGGTACCTAACACTTCTACTAACACGAGATAAACACGAGATTAGCAGAAGGAGCCCAAAGGGTGGCGCACTGGCTATTGAACTTCCTTTTTATAGTCCCGTCGTACGTGTTGTACGTCACCGCGTTCTCACGCTAGGAATTTCAGGCCAACATTTGTGTGACCATGTGTAGGCAAGACAAGTTTGAGCCAACATCCTTCGGACAAAAACCCAAGGTTTTGTTGTCGGAAAGTCCGATCATGTGTACGCGGCTTTAAACAAATGCGTTGTTCCCTCTGCCCAGTCTATGTCTGGATAATTAAAATCCTCCATTATGATAACACTTCCCATCCTTGCTGCTAATCCAACTTGTGATAGGAGATCCATCTCCCCCTCCTCCCTCAGGTTAGGGGGCCTATAGCATACTCCCAGTAATATTTTCCCCTTAGCTTGATCCCTTTGGAGCTACCCATAAGGATTCCACCTCCTCCCTAGCCACCTAGCTGCTTTTGATTCAGATGTGCTCCCCAGCCCCAGGAACAGGAATTCATGGTCAGTTTCCTACAGTATCTACTGCAAAGGCCTGCAACAATTCTACTGAAAGGTTTCATTTGACTTCTCCACCACCAAAGGAATCTTTTCACCTGGCTGGGAATCTTAACCCTGTAATCTAAGGATTCTGGTTGTCGATTCCATGTCTGAAGAATGAACGCCATATAAATTATTGCAAACTGCAGAACACTCCTCCTTAACAAGACATGAAATGCAGTTTTGACATTAGGGTTTCTTCCTTGTGTCACCCGGCTTCACTTTGTATGAAGATTACTTCTTTTGAGGGGGCAGCTGAGGCTTGTCAGAGGTTTTGGTCTGAAACACACACACAAAAAAAAAAAGAACAGACTGGCCCTAAGAAACAGGCCTCAGACCATATGAGGGAAAGAACATGAAAGCAAATCAGCTCACAAAACTGAGATAAAGAAACTCACTGTTCCTACTGGGCATTGTGGATGCCAGAGGTGCCTGTCCTAAGCCCCCATTGTGGATTCTCTAGCATCCTCTACGCAGAGAGTGAAGTGAAAGGAGTGTGGTCTAAATGTTCCATTCCAAAGTCTTGAGGGCGGCTGTGCCAGACTGGAACCAATGACACCAGCATAGACCTTCTTCTAACCCCCTGCATTCCAGTGGCCGAAACTAATGCTGCACACCTGACCCGGAAGCCCTGCCTCTTCTAGTTATGACATGAACAATCCTGAAAGCTGCAGAGGGTGCTCCTCTGCACTCACCACATGGGAGGAAACAGGGCAGGACTGGCTCTCCCCAAACAGGAAATTGGGGGGGGGGGAGATTGGGAACAACACCTGCTCTGTTAGAGGATGTTTTGGGGGTCAAACAGGCACCACCCTGCACGAACCAGCAAGGGGCAAGGAAAAAGCTGAATATAAGGGAACCACACAAACAGGTCTGAAAGAACACAGTTCCTGCAGTGCACCTGCCAACACAAACTGAGGATCTTTAGGGAGACGCCCCCTTTAAAAGATTGATGTAGCTGGAATGTGTGGCAGGAGCTACAGTCTTCTCAGGTGCTGTCCTGAAAGATGATTAGGGGAAATATTTTTAATCCTGTCTGTGTTACAGGTTTACACTCCCAACCGAGCTGCAGACTGCAATAACACCTGACAGGAGTTTTAATCCTTTCACACTCTCTCAAAACTTAAAAAAAAAAAAGTTTTACCTATACACTTTAAAATCAGTTCAGGTACTTACATTGGTAACATTCTAAATACAAAAATGCTATTGACCTGCAAGTCAGTCACTTATAAAACACGTGTAGCAAAAAGCCAATGAATGGATGGGCATAAACCTTTAACTCTGACATTATCAATTTATTCAGTTATGTACCTCAGGTCATCAGAATCAACTTACTAGTTAGAACAACCATCAGTATTGTCCATGAAAATTGCAGCTTAAAAGCCCTTTATAACACAATTGTGGATCTTGGAGCAAGGTTACCCCATCCTTCCCTCTGTTACCTCTAATATAAACAAGAATGTAAGCAGCTGACACATTTTAAAGATGAGCCTCTCTCATTTCCACATTTCAAAGACTGCCAAATTGTATTAGAACAGTAGTACTAACTCCTGGCACAAGTTGTTTATAAGTTAAGTGTCACAACATGCTGGAAGGTGAAGTGGCAAACTGCCCTACTGGTGTCTCGTCTAGCTAAATGGTAATTATAAAGGATAACAAAAGGATCCTTCCTGCATGTACAACTTAATCCTCAATTATGCATTTAATGCGGTTATGCTAGGTGTCAAAAGACGACACCTTAAGTTTATTATCCTTACACAAACATTGCACAGAGTGCATAAATATACGGTGTATTACAAATTAGATGTCATCTGACGACTTTTGTATCACTTAACTCAACACAGTTACATTTTTCCTTATGAGAAAGCATTATAGTAGCATATAAAAAGAAAACATTAGAAAAATGTGTGATGCATGGTGTCCCTATTTTTAATAGTACACTACATTACCATGCCATACATTACTCATGATCTTTAATAACATGACAGGCTTAGAGATTTAATTTCTAAAAATAATTACAGTTCAGTATTTAAAGCAGATGTGTACATATAGTATCTTGTCTGCATTAAAGACATATTAAGCCATATGGCTATTTAAAATGCTGTTATGCATTTACAGTATGTTTGCTCTTTAACCACTTGAAAGTTTAAAGTCCAAGTACTATAAACTAAAAAAGGGGAATTGGCGCTGTTCACTATGGAATGCATGTGCAACAAAATATATCATCAAGTTTGGTGAAAAAATCAGTGAAAAATACTAAAAATTTTTTTTTAAATGTGTGTGATCACATGAATATTAAATGTGCTAATCACTCCAACAAATATGTAAAGAAATAGTAAAAATTGCCATAAGTGTGGCTAAAACACCAATAATCATAAAAACTGCTCATAATAAAAAAATTATTAAAACATCTGAGAGCAACCTAAAAGAAAACGTTGAATTATAAATAGTCCAAATTGTGTTGTAAAAATGTGTATGCATATGAAAATATAAAATGTGGCTGTATAAAAAGTGAAAAAATTAAAAAGATATTAAGTAATGATTATCCGTGCAAATACTTCAAAGGTGTAATATATATGTCCAAAGATTGTCCTATGTGTGAAAAAAAATCCTTGTGCAAAAATATGGTGTGGATCCAAAATGATCCCAGATAGGTCTGTTGTGGCTGGTATAAACTGTCCTGAGTGGAACCCCCACTTGTGCCCTCACCCACTGGAGCGCCCAACCCCTGCAGGGGTAATGGGCATGTGAATGTAGATCCAGTGGCCGGATTTCCAGACGATCGATGTCCCCCTCACCGACTCCTTCCCACTTGTGTCACCGCTGTGTATTTTAATAGTATCCACCGGGAAGTTTCCATATGCATGGAGAAGAGAAGAGTCTCATAGCGTAAATCCAAAGATTTTTTTTTTAGCTAATCCAGCTTACAATTAAAATGTTTATAAATAAAAACTAGCAACGTTCTGCCGGCTGGCTCCAAGCAAAAGGCCGCAAGCAGTGACGTGGTAGCAGCGTGCGTTCCACGGCCCGTCTTTGGATTTACGCTATGAGACTCTTCTCTTCTCCATGCATATGGAAACTTCCCGGTGGATACTATTAAAATACACAGCGGTGACACAAGTGGGAAGGAGTCAGTGAGGGGGACATCGATCGTCTGGAAATCCGGCCACTGGATCTACATTCACATGCCCATTACCCCTGCAGGGGTTGGGTGCTCCGGTGAGTGAGGGCACAAGTGGGGGTTCCACGCAGGACGGTTTATACCAGCCACAACAGACCTATCTGGGATCGTTTGGATCCACACCATATTTTTGCACAAGGATTTTTTTTTCACACATAGGACAATCTTTGGACATATATATTACACCTTTGAAGTATTTGCACGGATAATCATTACTTAATATCTTTTTAATTTTTTCACTATTTCTTCACTTTTTATACAGCCACATTTTATATTTTTATATGCATACACATTTTTACAACACAATTTGGACTATTTATAATTCAACGTTTTCTTTTAGGTTGCTCTCAGATGTTTTAATAATTTTTTTATTATGAGCAGTTTTTATGATTATTGGTGTTTTAGCCACACTTATGGCAATTTTTACTATTTCTTTACATATTTGTTGGGGTGATTAGCACATTTAATATTCATGTGATCACACACATTTAAACAAATTTTTTTAGTATTTTTCACTGATTTTTTTCACCAAACTTGATGATATATTTTGTTGCACATGCATTCCCTTATGGTGAGATATGTTATCATTATTTGAATAGTGAACAGCGGCAATCCCCCTTTTTTAGTTTATAGTTTGTTTACATTGCAATCATGTTATAGATATGACCAGTCAGATCCCATGATACCCAGTGCACACAGCAGTTGCAGGAGTGGCACGCTGTTCGTATTATGCACAATTGGCCTAATGTAATTATCATTGTGCGTGGTTTAAAAAAAAAAATAAAAAAAAGCTGCATACAGTTTTTAAATCACACAATGCAATGAGCTTGCTGACTGGCAGATATCTTATCTCACAGGTGTAAATCATTTTAAATTAAGCCAGCCATAGATGGATCAAATCTCAGCTGGTTCAGCAGGGAGCGGCCAAGATTCAAACTATATATGGGCAGGCTGATTGTACCCATGTCAATCCATTGCTCGACTAGAGCACAACCAGCAAGTCAGATTTGTAGCATGCGATTATTGCCAGCAGTAATCCCTATGTCCTCCTTGCAAGCCCCCCCCCACCGGGAGAACACAATAGCTCTGCGGGGGGGGGGGGGGGGGGGATTTTTTTCCCACAAATAGAGCTTTTTTTTGGTGGTATTTGATCACCTCTGCGGTTTTTATTTTTTGCGCTATAAACAAAAAAAGCGTCAATTTTGCTTTTTGCTATAATAAATATCCCCCAAAAATATAGAAAAAAAATTTTTCCTCAATTTAAGCCGATATGTATTCTTCTACATATTTTTGGTGAAAAAAAAAAATCACAATAAGCGTATATCGATTGGTTTGCGAAATTTTTTTAGCGTCTACAAAACAGGGGATAGTTTTATGCCATTTTTTTATTAATTTTTTTTTTACTAGTAATGGCGGCAATCTGCATTTTTTTTTTTATGTTGCCTGCGACATTATGGGGGACACATCGGACACTTTTTACACTGTTTTGGGACCATTGTCATTTATACAGTGATCAGTGCTATAAAAATGCACTGATTACTGTGTAAATTACACTGGCAAGGAAGGGGCTAGCCACTAGGGGGCGATGATGGGGTTGATTCTAACTGTGGGGGGGATGGGCTACAACTCACATGACAGCCATCACTGCTCCCATTACTAGTAAAATAAAAATAGATAAAAATGCCAAAAATCTTTCCCTTAATTTGTAGATGCTATAACATTGTGCAAATCAATATATGCTTAGTGTTTTTTTTTTTTTTTTACCAAAAATATGTAGCAGAATACATATTGGTCTAAATTTATGAAGAAATTAGATTTTTTTTTTAAAACATTGTACTAAGTATGTTTTATAGCAGAAAGTAAATTAGTTTTTTTCAAAATTGTTTGAAATTTATGTGGTAAGAGAATCGTCTGCTTATGGTCACGTTTATCTTTTTTTTGTCAAAAAAAAAAAAAAAATCAATACATCACCAAAACTTCATGTAGAATAAAAGACTTTATTCACAATAGAATTTTACAAATATAATTCTTATAAATTGTGCATTTTAATCTATTACATATTCCCTAAAATTTTAGATCTATATAAAGGTGGAATGTAAAAATAAATTCCAATGCATAGAAAGAAAACAAATGGACTTGTTGCTAAAAATCCGTCAACAGAATAAATGTTAACAACACTTGATTAGTTTCGCAAACCTGTTTGATTAAAAAATAAAATTAAACGTATTGATAAGCATCATATATCTTTCCAAGAAATGTGAATGCATATTAAAAATAACAACTTGATTTGATCCAGTGTTACTCTGATGATATTTTAAAGCTGGTTTATCTATTCATGGGGCCAGCCTAAAAAAAAAAAAAAAAAAAAAAAAAAAAAAAAAAAAAAATGCTTGTGCTTATTTGGCTTTTAGAAATAACATTAATCCTACCATTCTCTTTCACATGGATGATGGCACAAATTCTAGCTTGTGGTGTGTCTTGTATACTGCAGACTGAATCTATGGGGGTTTGAGAAATGTGTATCAAATTTAAAGGAAACTAATACCAAAGATGAAAGATCAAATTCTGTTTAGTCACATTGTAGGAAAAATATAGAATTTAATTCCAGATGGTGATTTAGAAAAAAACAGACCAAAGCTATGGAAGGTTTGGAAGAAAAATATTGCAGGAAAACAGCTGTATGCATGGATTGTTTCACAACATTATTGCATTTCTAAACATAACTTTTCTCCATTTGGAGCTTGGCATCTTTACCAATGGTAAATAGGAATGAGACTTAAAATAGAACCCAAGCCAAAAACGTTTGTCTTATTTTGGATAGAGCAAGGATGAGAATTTAAATGCCGTATATATCTCCTCAATGGGGATAGTATGCCTCATTTCCTGTTCAGGTGATAAGACTGGGACAGACGTGAGAGAAAATCTCCCTAATCAGGACATAACAGCATCTGGTTAAAGCCTTTGTGAGGGCAAAATAAACATTTAGTTCATCTCTGCAATACACAAATATTTACCCACGTTTTGTCCTAAAAAAAAAAAAAAAAATATCTGCAAGAACAGGACAAAAAGATTGGGTGATCTGCCAGAAATCCAGGGTGCTCTTAACTTCCTGGTCAAACAGTTTGAATGCTGCATGGAAATACCACATAGTGTGGTCTGTCCTGCCTAGTTTTTTTTGCTGGACTACAAAATGCCTCCACAACATATAGGGGAGGTGTTCCGGAGAGTGCAAAATCTGGTTCAGCTCTGCATACAAACCAATCAGCTTCCAGGCATTTTGTCTTAACAACCTCAAGACGCCCTAACGTACATTTACGTTATAGGTTTGAAGTTTTTTACCAGGGTTGTGGCTGAACCTGTCAGACATAACACTGTTTTTTTTTTTTCAGCCGTGATTGTTTTTCTGATAAATGCAATCTGAGCAGCCGATTAGCCGTTGGATCGCTTTTAGAAGTCGGAGGGGTACCCCCCTTCCCCCTCCTGTCGCCAATGGTTTGCACAGTTTGCCACAGAGCTGAGGAGCAGATTGCCTCACTTCACCTCTTTGATCTAGGAGGCTGGGAACGACATGACATCATTTCTGGTCTAGGGCAGACAGTCATCTTTTTTTATTTATTTTATAAAGAATCAGATCAATGTTTTTCTTTTTGATGTGATGCTTTCAAGGGTAGAGGAGTGATTGGGGGTCTTATAGACCCCAGATGTCTCCATCAAGAGGAGGGGTCAACCCTTTTTTTCTCTAACATAAGGGATATTTACATTTCTTGTGATAGGAATGGAAGTTATAAAAAAAGTATATATATATATATATATATATATATATATATATATATATATACACACATACATACATACATCTATCTATAGATATGTGTGTGTATCTATCTATCTATTTTAAAACACTCCGTCCCTCGATGCTCGCGTGAAGTGAATGCATACGTAGGTCGCATACGCATATGTAAACGGCGTTTGTACCACGTTAGGTAATGCCGCGAACGTTACAGCGAGAGCAATAATTCTAGTGCTAAAACTCCAAACTGGCAGCCTGTAAAAACAATTAAAGTGCCGCCTACGGAGATTTTTAAGTATCGTAGTTTGTCGCCATTCCACGTGCGTGACGTGTTAGGGACCTATTTACGCGGTGTAACATTGTACATCTTCCTAAAAAATTGAGTTACTGTATATATTGTGTTTTTTTGAATGAAGATTCAATAAAGTGTATTTTCTCCCAAAAAATGTGTTTGAAAAACCGCTACGCAAATGCATGACAAAAAAATGTGCAATGACCACCATATTATTTTCTGCAGTCTCTGCTTAAGAAAAAAAAAAAAAATATTAGCAGAAACCCTAGAGAATAAAATGGCAGTTGTTGCAATTTTTTATGTCATGCAGTATTTGCACAGCTGTTTTTCAAACACAAAGTAATTTTCTATAAAAAAAAAAAAAAATTTTTTTAACTTAACAAAAGTGACAAGTGACAGAAGGCGGCCTAGTTTTAAAGTGGTTAATTAACAAGTTGACGTTAGAAGTGGATTGGCTACCATGCACAGTTGCACCAGATTTTGCACTTTCCAGTTTTAGTAAATCAACCCCACTGTGTTGTCAGCTCAGATAGGAAGTTGGGAGGACAATGAATTTGTCAGATAAAACAAGTACTTTTCTGTACCTGCTTTGAATTTTAAGAGATAAAAACATGGAAAATTCCGCATGTACTGCAAAATTTTTGGTCTGGATATCTGCTTTAAGGGTTATCACAACAGGGACACAGGCTGAAATAGACGTAAAGAAGGTTTTCACCCTTTTCTATTCTATCCAAAAACTAAGGCAAAAAAGTTTCAATTTCAAAATTTGCTTTGTGTGTTTCTATGAAAAGTGCTGGTTCTAATTGTGTTTATAAAATATATTATTTTAAAAGTGCCTGGAATTGGTCAAAGTACTGGAAACAAGAAATACAGAACTAGTCAGATCAATTTTAATAGCTCGAATGGAATAAAATTCACTAATAAAACCAGGAGGTTTGAAGAACTAAACACATGCGCCCTTAGAAAAATCTGTCATATTACATGTAACTCATGTAAAGTGAGGTAGAGAGCATGGCATAAATAAACAAAAAAAAAAAGTTTAAAAAGCAGCCCAGCTAGGGCAAACATTTCAGGATTGTTCCAAGTTAGATGTGAAGCATACATTGAGCATGCTGTCTCCCACATAGGATTCATGGATTTCTAGATCAGAGGTGGTCAACACGGGGTCTAAAGTGCGGCTCCCAACAACATGTATAGAGGACCGAATAATAGCTTAATTTTCACAAATTATGTTACATTGTGTCGTACACAGGAAACCGTTTGTGCAAAAATTGTAATGCAACATCCTATATGTGTACGTGCTGCATTAAAGTACAGTAAAATACACATTTCTGTGTGTTACCACAATATAATAATGCCTGCACTGCTCCGCGCACATTATGGTGATGACATATGACTAACAGCATTGTCCAATCAGGAGCCATCTTCACACAGAGCACATTCCACAATGAACAGTGAAAGAGAAGAGTTTAGGCCTATGAGCCTTTTAACCCCTATCAACCAACAAGTGAGACATTGCTAGTACTTAATACAGCCAGCACAGCTAAGATGCTGCAGGCATAGAGTGCTGGTGGGCCCTATGCGGTCTGTGGGCTGTGTATTGGGCACCAGGGCCCTCATTTTTACACATTCATTTAGGTTTGTGTAGTCAGTTGGAACATCTACTGCTGGCAGGACTTTAGATCATTTTGGTACAGGAAAGCCATGGCCAAATATGAAATGTGCTTCCTATATGAATAAAACAGACATCCATAAAATCTAAGGAGCTAAACATTGGGGAGCCCCAGGTGCTGTGACTTTACAGAGGTGGATCATTTTAACCACCTCCAACTATCACAATACATGGACAGTGGTCAAAAGGAATGTATGAAGGAAAATGGACAACCTATTAAAAGGAGGACTGGTCACTTTACAGTCTTCATGCTGCCATGAAACACATCTTCACCTGTAGCCACTTTTCTTTAAATCATAAAATTTGTATTTTTGTTAGCATTCTTCAGAGAAATAGCACAGAAAACAGTGTGACAGATCCATGTGTACAAAATCATAATAGTGAATAATGTATCAATATTACATCATTTATTGAATCAAAAATTATGTGCCAGTGCATACAAAGATCTAACACCACTGGCCTCTAGGAAATGGCCACTGTTAAATTAGAAATAATTAACATTTCAATATAGTTATATGTAAATACCAAGGTGCTGTAAGAAAACGTATACATCACAAGATTGGTGGTTGAATGAACCATCAATGCTGAGGTTGCACACACCTTGTTAGAGTCAGGCCTTTTGCCCTCTAACAATGATTTCTTTCATTACACCAGTCAATTTCTGGCATAATTTAGAAATGTTGGGGTGTTACTGATAGAAACGAGGTATTGACTCTTCTTTTCTAAACCACGCTAGAAATGTAAAAGAATGGATTTTTTTTTTTACCTCATTTGCCCAGAATGAACATAATGTAAGCCAAACTGGATTTGTGTGAATGCTGCCCCACAAGCATACGTGTTGGACATCCAGTACGCTCCTATTTTTATTAGAGTCCACAAACAAAAAGCAGATATTTAAAACAAAAGAGTTCATGACAAATCTGAAATCTCCAGTTTTATTATTCCAGGTTTATCAAATCCCTTTAGTTGAAAGATCAAGCTCAGCTTTAACATCCTTTAGGACGTTAAAATGTAGGTCCACAGACATTTCGATGCTCAAAGTAAAAAAAAAAAAAAAAAAATAATAATAATATGAAATGGATTTTCTAGATACAAAGGATGAGCAATCTTTCCCTAGGAAAAATAATCTGAACATATTAAAAATTATTTTATTTGCACAACCTGGATTGTCTATAGATCAGATATATAGATATTTCTAAACTTTTTATATTCAAAATACTTTCAAAACAATTTAATATAATAGATCAGGTCACTAATTGTTTAAACACAGGCAGGAAACAAACAAAAAAAGTCATTGCCAAAAAAAAAAAAAAAAAAAAGGAATGCCTGCATGATATTTTTGTCCTGTTTCATAAAAAACATAATTCTTCTGAACATTTTACCAAAGAAAACCCGCATAATAGGAAAGGTGTCACAGTTACACAATTTGTCTTAGAAAAATTTCAGACAAATTAGATTCACATATAACTGGAAAGAAAAAAGTTATTTTATACTATTCTTTATGGCTTTTTGCAACATGGCAAAATATTACAGCATAAAGCAGACAATCTCCTCACAGAGGAGAAAGGATCTTTGCAGTCATATGAAAGGAAAGAATTGGTAACTAAAAGTGCAGACTTTCTATATGATCTCTTCTATATGGCAAGTGATGATTGTCTAGCTAACTATATGCAATGTCCACAGGGAAAGGTGCTTTTGATTCACAATCAGTTGGAATATCACAATGGAATGGCTCTAGAATCAAGGAATCTCAGAATAAACATGAAAGACTGCAAATGTTGGAATACAACTTCAGGAAAAGAAACATGTTGACATGAAGGACGTCTGTCCTGAAATTGGTCGAACGGACTACCGAAGGAATGCAGTGAATGAAAATGTATAAAAAATAAAAATCAATTGGAATTGCTTCTATTCAGCCAAGCCTTCTTTCGTTCTCTCAGTTTTTCGGTTGATGGGCAATGGATGCGCTTCAGTGTTGAAAATCCAATGTTCTAATGGTAGAAGCTCATCGTCCGAAAATAATAAGTAGAGATATCTGAAAGGAATAAGCAAAGTAAATAAATAAAAAAAAAATGGAATCTGACGAAAGGATTCTAAAACAGCAATGGGTGTTGTGATTACTGTATTATTTTGAAATGTAGATTAAAGGATAAGTTCACTTGTTAGAAAAAATAATAAATGCACTTTTTTTGCAGGTAAAAAAAAAAAAAAAAAAAAAAATTAGCATTTTTTTTTTTCGGAGCCTGAAAGGCATTGCACCAGCGATCAGCAGATTGCTGGTGCCATGCAGGTCTCCTTCAGATCTGTCACTGTATCTGTGTGCCGTACAACCTGTAAGGACAAGCAGAGACAATCTGACAGGAAGAATCAATGAGCTACCATGGCTCTCCACAGCACCATGGTAGTTTCATTGAGAACTAAAAGCCGACAACCGCAGGCAGTGGGTGCAGATTTGGGAACATGTTGCACGTTCCACCCTAAAAACTGTTGAAACATGTAACATGTTCCCCAAAGGTGAATTTATTCTGTTAGGCAGTGACCAAAATAAGGTGTGGATACACAACAGATTTTACATATCTGGGCTCAAACAAACCCATGGTTCAGATTTGGTGACAAAGCACGTCTCTTCTACGTTAAAAATCCTGCCTGTCCACTATTTAAGTTCTTAGCCTAAAGGTCCACTTTAACAACCTCAACCCTAGTCAGCAGTTGGAAATGTTTAGAAGAAATTTTACATAATCTATAAAATGAGCACTGCTATGCGAACATATTAAATGGTAGAAAGAGTAAAAGTCTGACCACAAACCACATCTTTTTCCACCCTTTGAACATTAAACCATAAGATAGTAACCAACAAGAACTTGGCATTAACAAAATACTGCCATGTGTGCTTCAGAAAGTGCTAGCTGTCTGGATAACATGCCGATAACTCTGGTTTCAATAAGTAATAGTGTCTCTAACACAAGTCACATAAATGTCGATGTCTAGTTAAGTCAGCACTTCCCAACCATTTTCCAGTCACAGCACCCTTTAAGGTTAGGTTCATATCAATGCGTGTGGCCAAATCGCACTGCTGTCATAATAGGGCAATTCATTTTGGATTTTTTTGGTGGTGAGTCATTGTAATGGTATTAACACATGCATGTGGCACTTTGTATATACCAGTATGTGTTATGTCATTGTTAGACACCATCCGTGATAAACCCAGAAGGCACCCACACTAAATTTCTAATGATCATTCTCGAAAGTCACATTGTTGGACTGCTTTTTCTAAACCCTGCCCAACACCTAACCTGCCACCACCATGGTGCGAGGTTATGACATCAGCAGTGTGGGCATGCATGTCCGTCATAGTATACAGCGTTGTGACAATGGGAGGACAGGTGCACATTTGCAGTGCAGCGAGGAAAAACTAAAAATGCCACTGCAAGGAGAAATAATTCCCCAAGAGCTGCATCCCTGAAGTATGAAAGCAGGAAAATTAACCAGTTTCTCAGGACTAACCCAGGCTATTTCCCATTTGCTCCACCCATGGAGGTACCAGCTATCCCCATAAGGCACTAGGTTCAAGTTATAGCAATAGAAAAATATACACCATACTGGAGAGGTAACAATCTAAAAAGATACATTTCTCGTTGAGAAACACGATGCATATATGACTTACAATCATATAGTCCCTTGGGTCTCAACATGGAATGGAATGTCAAGTGCTACATAGACAATAGTTGTTAATAAGATAGTAAAACATCTTAGCATCTAGTCGTGTAAAGGTTGAGATATACGACATTACCTGCTGGTATTTGTGAAGATGGTTTAATATGGTCTCCCTCATATTTCTTTTTGAGAAAGGGTTTAATCATTTAACTTCTCTTCCTTTATTATAGTTAGTTATGTCTACATAGGGGGTATTTAGTGTGTGATATTTACTTATTTGCACAATTCTTTAAATGTTTAATTGTTCTTTCAATGATCCCTTTAGGATTTACTATTTTTAGATTGACCCTTGCTTTAAAAAGGTAAAGAGCTTTATAGATCAGGAATGGTTTGTTTGTATAACATGGACATACTATTTATAGGTATTCAACATACTGCTTAAAAGGAAATTAATGGAAATATAGAAAGCTGGCAGGGTTAATGACAATATGAGCAAATTATAGAGCTGAATAGGTATTAGAATGACATTTAAGATTTCATTTTTATATACATTTATATTTTGTTGTATAATTCTATATACAATTTGATAATGGGGGTAACTGATTCTAATTAATGGGAATTCATTTCAAGATATTCAATTTATTTTTTGTGTTTTTATGTAAAATATATGTTTTTATTACCTTTATTTTTAAATCTAGGAAATAAAAATCAAATGACATATTAATGGAGCATAGTTATGCAACATGTTGGCAACTCATTGCAATTGTAAGATTGACACTTGTGATCCAATACATTAAGCGACACCATATTGGAGGAGCCGTTTTTGGCTGTTCAGGTGTGCCTTCTGCCTTCTGAGCATTTGATGTGTGGCGAGTTCCCAGTCGATGCCTCGTACGGGGAAACGTGTCGGGTGGAGCCGAATTCTGTGATGTCACTACGCATCAGCCTGCATGCGAGGACCATGGCTGACTGCTTGTTTTTGCTTCTTACTGTTTCTGTCATAAGTAAGTACAATAGTTACTTTTAATAAATGCTGATCTTAAGTACTGCACCAAGAAGCCTCTTCCTTCTTAAATCCTTCATGCCTGAGAAAATCCATAGTGGATGTCCCGTGCAGATATTGAGGATACACATACAGAGTAGAGCAGTTTTTCAAAGAGGAGAGAGCGCCCTTATAGGAGCCTTCAGGAGTGAAATATCCCTGCTGGACGATATCTGTGCAAGCGAGTTTGATCTCTATAATTTGAGATCCAGCCCTTCTAGTGAGAAGTGCATATTGCATGTAGGAAAGGGGACTCTGAAGCACCACTTCTTGTGAATCACCTTTCACTTTATAAGAACACATTTAATGAGACCATTTCCTACATTTTTCATTTTTTTTTCTTATGGATTTAATCTCAACACTTATTTTCCAGATTTTCAACATATATCGTTTGATTATTGAGTTTGTTAGAGTAATTTATGGGTTGGGCATTTATATATTTTTTGCATATCTATTAAGTCATGTATTTGGATTTTACAAATAGCAGCACCTTTAATTATACATAATTTTGTTTTAGGGTGAGCGTGAAATATATCTTTTTATATCCCCATAAGGCACCAGAAATAGCCTGGTCTAAACCTTAGGAGCAGGTACGCAGAGTTTCTGGAAGCTCTTGATAATTCTGGAATATAGGAATGTAGGCTATTTGTCTAAATCAAGTGTGATAATTCTTATTTATAAACTAATTATACTAAAATGGGAGTTGTTCATCCTTGTAGAAATATTTTTGGGCTCTGCTTTCCTCCTGCCACTAAAGCTTGTCAGACTCTTGTACAAGTACGGTGAGGGGAAAAAGGTATTTGATCGCCTGCTGATATTGTACGTTTGCCCACTGACAAAAAAATTATCAGTCTATAATTTTAATGGGGGGGTTTAACAGTGAGACAGAACAAAAAAAAAAATCCAGAAAAACGCACTTTAAAAAAGTTATAAATTGATTTGCATTTTAATGCGTGAAATAAGTATTTGACCCCATCACAAAAGATAACTTCGTACTTGGAGGCAAAACCCTTGTTGGCAATCACAGAGGTCAGACATTTCCTGTAGTTGGCCACCAGGTTTGCACACATCTCGGGAGGGATTTTGTCCCACTCCTCTTTGCAGATCCTCTACAAGTCATTAAGGTTTTGAGGCTGATGTTTGGTAAATCGAACCTTCAACTCCCTCCACATATCTATGGGATTAAGGTCTGGAGACTAGCTAGGCCACTCCAGGATCTTAATGTGCTTCTTCTTGAGCCACTCCTTTGTCGCCTTGGCTGTGTGTTTTGGGTCATTGTCATGCTGAAGTACCCGTCCACGACCCATTCTCAATGCCCTGGCTGAAGGAAGGAGGTCCTTACCCAGGATTTGACAGTACATGGCCCCGTCTATCGTCCATTTGAAGCGGTGAAGTTGTCCTGTCCCCTTAGCAGAAAAACACCCCCAAAGCATGTTTCCTCCTCCATGTTTGATAGTGATATGGTAGTCTTGGGGTCATAGGCAGCGTTTCTCCTTCTGCAAACATGGCAAGTTGAGTTGATGCCCAAGAGCTTGAATTTGGTCTCATCTGACCACAACACTTTCACCCAGTTCTCTTCTGAATCATTCAGATGTTCATGAGCAAACTTCAGACGGTCCTGTACATGTGCTTTGAGCAGGGGGAACTTGCGGGGGCTGCAGGATTTCAGTCCTTCAAGGCATAGCGTGTTACCAATTGTTTGTTTGGTGGCTATGGTCCCAGCTGCCTTGAGATCATTGACAAGATTCTCCTGTGTAGTTCTCTGATGATTCCTCATGATCATTGAAACTCCACAAGGTGAGACCTTGCATGGAGCCCCAGATCGAGGGAGATTGACAATTATTTTGTGTTTCTTCCATTTGTGAATAATCGCACCAACTGTTGTCACCCTCTCACCAAGCTGCTTGGCTCTGGTCTTGTAGCCTATTCCAGCCTGGTGTAGGTCTACAATCTTATCCCTGACATCCTTGGACAGCTCTTTGATCTTGGCCATGGTGGAGAGATTGGAATCTGGTTGATTGCTTCTGTGGACAGGTGTCTTTTAAACAGGTAACAAGCTGAGATTAGGAGCACCCCCCCTTCAAGAGAGTGCTCCTAATCTCAGATTGTTACCTGTATAGAAGACACCTGGGAGCCAGAAATCTTGCTGATTGATAGGGGATCCAATACTTATTTCACTCATTAAAATGCAAATCAATTTTGAACGCTTTTATGGATATTTTTGTTGTTATTCTGTCTCTCACTGTTAAAATAAACCTACCAAAATTATAGACTGATCATTTCTTTGTCAGTGGGCAAACATACAAATTCAGCAGGGGATCAAAAACGTTTTTTTCCTCACTGTATGGTTTGGGAAACACCACTGTGATTTTATAGTTGCTGGAAAAAATTCTAGGTATACAAAAGTTTGTTAATCTAGTACAGTATACGGAAGCCTTGTATGCAGGCAAAAATGTATATGTTTGTCATTTGTGCAATTCTACATTCATATGCCATGTTAATGTTCTCTTGAAGAAGTGAATGCTGTTAATGAAACCTTGAGGAAATAATTCAGATTCATGGAATGATTGAATTACCGTTCAACATCAATATGTGAAGTATAATTTGCAACAAATATCTAGATACATTCAAAACAATATCAAATGATGGGGAATAATTTACAAACTGAAAATGTGGACCGAAATGGAATTGCTAACCCAAAAAATGTGGCTTTTGCAAATTTAACTTATAAGTTGGAAATATAATGAAATGTTAGATACTTATTGAATTGATTGTATTTAGAAGGTACCTGTTAAAGCCCCACCATCTGTTGAGCCCCTACATGTTTATAAAAAAAAACCACAAAAACAAAAACAAAAAAAAAACAAAAAAAAAAAAACGTTCCCACACCTAGGGTTTTTCTAGAACGGTTACAATGTACCTGTTGCTAACAAGATGTATTGATCTCGTGTGAGCCTCAGCTCCATTTACTGGCCTTAATGCAGTATTTTCCTGTTTTAGTTTTTACCATTTACAAATGTTGCTAGACCCATATATATCTCATGACATTAAGTTACAAGCTGCTCCATTTTTTGAGCAGTTGGGGGACACATTTCTAGCGACTGTCTACAATACTCAATGAATTTCCTGGAGTGTGTGTGCCATCCACATACAGCCAACAGGTGCTTCTAATTTTTGACTGGAAGTACATGCAAAGCCTGTGGTCTACTCTCTCTCTGGCTGAAACACTAATTACCATCTTGTTCCCAAATATACTTACTTGAGTGTCTCTGCAAGGTAAAAACTTTGCTGCACATCATCATGGCTTGGGTGTGTGGCGTAAACATCTCTGACTCCAGAATAGCCTGCTTCAACGCGGCAGAATTTTTCTAAAGCCTGACAACAACAAGAACACAATTAGGCTGCTGCACATGAATCTGTCAATGTTTCGATTAACCTGCAAAATGCAATTACCTTTCACATTTCTGCCAATTGAAAGCACCTTGTTGCAAATAATATGGGCATGGTTTCAATTTACAAAGACAGATAAGAAAAAGAAGATGATGTATGCTACTTTTTTGTTGAGCAGCAAGTCAATTAACACTGCCAGGTTTTTGTGACATTTTGTATTTACAGATGTACTATATTAGAGCATTAGTATAATAAGATTCATTGAGATGCATACAAATTCACACTAAGACCGAAATTTAACATGTTGAAACTGTGTCCATGCAAAATTGCATACCTTGTTCAAAGATTTAAAAACGTGTACAGCTCTGTATACATGCCAATTATTGGAATCATACAATATAAAATATTTTTATGTACAACTCAGTGCTCAGTGATATCGATATGGATAAACCTTTTATGGCTCTCTGCTTATGCACACCAATACAAAAGGTATTTTTTTAAATCGGCAATCTTCTAATTTAGCTACAAGTGGATGTGACTTCTATACCTGGACTATACATGTGACATAAGCCAAATAAAAATGTAATATGGTACAGCATGTTTTGTGCACTCAAGCCATCAACTGCCATGCTATATAAGCCTTCATGCATAAAAAGTTCATTGAAACTAGTCAGGTTTCTGCATTGCAACATTAATCATGTAGTTGGTTGTTGTAGGCAAACACACTTTACTATAAAGTGACTTGGTCAGCAAAGGGTTACTTGGTATGTAAAAGCATACCTGTAACAAAAGCAGAAATATACTTGCTTTTCAGTCAGCATGTTTGTTCAAGCATTGCCTTTTCGCTGCTCCCAAATGCTCCAAGTATTCTACACTTCCACACTTTGAAGAATATCTGCTATCCAGTTGTATGTAGGCTTTTTCTGCTAGCTTGCATACTGATTAGCCATAACATTACCACCACCCACCATAACCCGATGAGGCATGGATTCCACTAGATCTCTAAAGGTATGCGGTGATATCTGCCATCAAGCTGTCAGTGACAAATTCTTTAAAGCGGTGGTCCGGTCGAATTTATACTTTTTAAATAAAAATACCCCTATAAAACACAAGCTTAATGCATTTTAGTAAAGTTAGTCTGTAAACTAAGGTCCATTTTGTTCCAGCAGGCCGTGGCCATCTCAAGTGTGGGCATCTGAAGCCAGACTGTATTTCTTCCTGGATCTCATCCTTGCAGATCTCGCACATGCTCAGTGCAGTACAAGCAGTGTAATAGGTTTCAGGTCAGGTTTCCATAGCAACGGCAGTGTCAGAGAAAGTTGCTACACCTTAGCTATGCAAACCTCTCTCCCCCTCCTCCCTCCAGGAACCAGGAAATAAATTACAATTGCATTATTTCTTGTATTGCCTACCTGCAAATGGTGTAGACCAAGTAAAGATGAATTTCTATGACATCACATCACTCCCAGCAAATCGCATCCCATTGCCCCCAGCAAATCGCCCGTCAACTGCAGCCACTTGTGCCCAGTATATGCAGCCACCTGTGCCCCCATCAAATGCAGCCACCTGTGCCCCCATCAAATGCAGACACTTACCTTCCAAAGGAATCGCCCATATCCTCCACCGCCGCCGATCTTGATCCTCTGGAAGCCAGCGTAACTATGGCAACAAAAGCCTGGTTGCCCTTATTTAAAATGGCGCTGGCCGCCGTCTTGCAACGTGATGCTACAGCCCAGCAATGCCTATTGCCTCCTGGGACTGATGACAAAAATCTCCCAGGAGGCAACAGGAGGCATTGCAGAGACAGGAAAAGAAGAGCTCGGCCGCGCACAGGAAATCAATACCATCATAGAAAATATCATAGTCAGTTTTTAAAAAAAAAAAAATGATATGCCAATTCTTTTTCAGCGCCCAGAGGGGCTATGGATGCCGATGACTTAAAAATATGGGTGGAACTCTGCTTTAAGTTCTGTAAATTATGCTCAAATGGATTGAGATCTGGAATCCAAGTCAACACACTCTGCATGGGCAGCCTCAACAGTCTGCAGCTACACAGCCCCATACGCCACAAACTGTGGAGCACTGTGTGTTCTGACACATCGGAATCAGCATAAACTTTTTTTCAGCAATTTAAGCTACAGTAGCTCTTCTGTTGGATTGGGCTACACGGACCAGACTCTGCTCCCCACATATGTCACGGAGTCTTGGCTGCCCATGACCATGTCATTGGTTTGCGGGTTTTCCTCCCTTGTACCACTTTTGCTAGGTCCTGACCACTGCAGACTGGAGACACTAGAGCTACAGTTTGCACATTTGGCTTTGAACCAGTCATCTATAGTCATTACAATTTGGCCCTTAACGTCACTCAAATCCTTACACTTGCCTGTTTTTTTTTTCTGCTTTCAACACTTTAACTTCAGGGACAACATATTCACTTGCTGCCCAATATAGCCAGCCCACTTTCAGATGCCATTGTCACAAGATATTATTCACTTCACCTGTCAGTGGTTATAAGTTGATGGTTGATCAGTGTATATAACTACAGGACATATGAACTGGCAAAAATAACCACTGCCTGCGCTAGGGGAAACAGGCATTTGACTAACCTGACTAGTTAAATACTTGCTGCAGTCAGGTAGCAATGAAGATGCAGCATGCCAATAAGTAGAATTATAGGGGTCCGATAATGTTGAGTTAGATAGATATATCTCATATATATATATATATATATCTACAGCTGTATGCAAAAGTTTAGGAACCCCTGACAATTTCCATGATTTATAAATATTTGGGTGTTTGGATCAGCAATTTCATTTTGATCTATCAAATAACTGAAGGACACAGATCAAAATGACAAGGGTGCCCAAATTTATGCACGTGTCTAATTTCGTTTTGATGCATATTGCGCATTTTCTGTTAATCCAATAAACCTCATTTCACTACTGAAATATTGCGGTGTCCTTCAATTATTTGATTTTATATATATATATATATATATATATATATATATATATATATATATATATATATATATACATACATATATACATATACAGAAGCAAGAAAGTGTGTTACAAAGTCTTAAAGTGAATATATTTTACATTATATATATATATATATATATATATATATATATATATACACATACATAGACATATATATACACATACACACACACACTAATCACTTTAAGACTTTGTAATGCACTTTATTGATAACGCACTTTCTTGCTTCTTTTTAGACACAGAGTTTTCAGTCTATGATGATCTTCACCGCCAGATAAGAAGCAGCAGTTTACTCCTTTTTTTTGCTTCAAGAATGGACTGTCTTATCTAACTGGTCTGATCCAGTACCGTTATGGCGGTGCCAATGTTTTCTTTCACTTTCTATCAGTCACATGATGTATACACCTACTTAACTGTTCCCTTGCTGTTATGACATGAATGCCGATTGACCTTATGCATATTCATAAGTATATATTGTTAAACTTGATGTTTGTAAGTTAGATACACTTTCTTCTTCATTCGGCCTGGTAAAGCCGAATATCAGTGTGTGTTGTGTCTCTACTGCAGTGTATGAATAAAGCACCTAATTTTAATTTTACAAAGATTAGGATCTACTATCCCCATCTGAATGTCTTGCTTGGAGACTCCCTAACCTGATTTACCAGAATGTTGAATTTCGACTTGGATACAGTCTGGTGGGCTCCCGGCCAGAGAGACACGAAACTCACGTTGAGCAGACAAGTGGCCACAGTAGGAAACTGTTATTCTTACTTATTCTGCTCTCCGTGGCGAATAATTAGTCGGTGTCTAGGGTCCATTGGCTGAAGGATTCTTATGCTGTTGATAAGATGGTGGGATTAAGGTCAAATTAAGTGTAAACTAGAGTAATGTTGATGTTACACAGTTTGACCCAAATAACTGCTTTACTTTACCTGTTGCAGAATGAGAGAGGAAAGCACTCATAATGCCACATCCGTAAATTAGAGGGGGAAAAAGGGGTACTAAAAAAAGTAACCAACGGTCGGACTTTTAAGGCAAAGAAACAATGGAGAAGTAACAAAAATAAATAAATATTTACTGAAAAAGTACATGGTATAATCACAGTATTCAAAAAGATTAAAAATCATATATAATCATTACGAACGACACCAGACAGTGCCCCTTAATTTTTAATCTGCTTATGGACCTCTTGGCTATATATTTTCACTCACACCCTGACATTAAAGGCTTCCCTATATCTAATACCACCCATAAGATAAGTTTATTTGCTGATGACATAATTATGATTCCAACTAATGTGGAAACTTCCCTGGCTTTGGTACACTCTGCTCTTGAAATGTTTAATAAGTTATATTATTAAGTAAATGAGAGTAAATCTTACATCATGGGGATAGGCATCATCCCTACAAGTAAAACTTAGTTCAAGATTCCCATACTCATGGGAAAATGAGGGGATAAAACATTTGGGAATAACCTTAACAGCAACAACAGGTAATTTAGTCGCAGCCAACTACACTCCATTCCTGGGCTTATTACACAAGAAACTACTGGAAATGGCCAAAGTAGAACTATCATGGTCAGGTTGGCTGGCTGCATTTAAGAGGATAGTCCTACCACAGCTACTTTACCTATTTAGGACGCTCCCAATCCCTGTCCCCAACTATTTTTTTTCCAAAGCTCAATCCCTGATAAATACGTTTTTATGGCAGGGCAAAAAAACTAGATGTGCTTTTAGGAAACTAAGTCTAGAGATGCTGGAGGAATAGGACATATCATATTGAAAGACTACCACACAGCAGCAATCCCTTCACAAGCCAAAACTTGGTTCTCCCAGATACAGGCCCCTAGATGGTTAGAATTGGAAGAGGCACAGGTCCCTGGGAAAAACCTAGCTGACATATTATTGACTTGCAACATCCAGCCATATACCCAAATGCACATATCTCCTACAATGACAGAAACAATGACAGAAACACTCACAAGGTGGTACTTTGAGGGGGGTCACTCAAATTGGAAGTACAAAAGTAGAAAGAATATATAAATGAATAATATTTATTGAAAAGATTAAAAAGGAGTCACCATGACCTAATAATTATGCAAAATTAAAATGGATACACATAACAGAGATTAATTCTTGATTATGTGTATTCATTTTAGATTTGCATAAATCAGGTCATGGTGACTCCTTTTGAATCTTTTCAATAAATATTATTCTTTTAAATATTCTTCCTACTTTTGTACTTCCAATTTGAGTGACACTCCTCAAAGTCCCATTAGAGGAATTACACTCCTTGTGAGTTTCTGTGCTTTGTCATTGCATAGGGATGTGGATGTATTCTCAAATTTAAAATTCATATTGGGGTAACACCTTTTCACTCATATCTCCTACAATGGAAGCCACACTACTAGCTTGGAAGATGTTCACTTCCTTAGAATTCCCAAATCAAGTAACGAAATCTATTCCGATCACCATATCTAGCTTAACATTGGTTATCCCAGACTTACACATAACGCATTGGTTGTCTAGAGGTATATTAGCACTAGATGATCTCATAGTAGGCCCAACACCGAAAACATTTGAGGCTTTGCAAATAGAATATGGACTAAACGACAATGACCAATATAGGTACCTCCAGGTAGCTCATCTCCTTCATAAAATCCCTAAAATCTCCATTATGGTGCCATGGCGAGTATTTCTTTTCCTTACAAATTCCCACACTAAGATAAAGGGAATTTCATTGTTTTATAACCTTTTGAACAACAAGAATGTATTTACCAAAACCAACATCATAGCATGGGAACAGGACATAGGCACAACGTTTACTGATGAACAATGGCAAAAAGCTCTGCACAACACATTTGTTGCGACTAAGAGCGTTAATCTATGGGAGATAACTCACAAATAATGTTAAGATGGTACTTAACACCATACCGAATATCCAAATTTGCTAAGCAGGTCTCACCTTTGTGTTGAAGAAACCGCGGGAAAAAAATAGGCATGTTGCACCATGTTCTGTGGAATTACCCAGTTCTCCGAACGTTTTGGCATAAAGTATTCAATTTAATCTCAGAAATTTCAGGCTCACTAGTTACCCCCGAAGCAGCTGTGGCGGTTCTTTCACTAGGTATAGAACATATTCCGGCCACAACCACAACTATAGTTACACACATCCTACTTAGCACTAGACTGGCAATACTGAGACACCGGAAAGACACAAAATCTCCCATATTTAAAGAAATAGTCGAGTTGACCAATACCCATGCTAAATATGAACTTATGTTTGCTGCAGCCCAAGGAAATTATCAAAAATTTAAAACCAATTGGTCCAGATGGCCTATATGGTACACATCTAATCATAAAGGTTGAAATAGGGGACAATTTAATGTCCCGATTGCCATTAACCCATGTAAGTTGCGAACCGTGCAATACTGCTTATTTTCTGTTCTGTCCTTCACTACTACTTATGTTACTTTAGTTGTGTCAAATTTCGGCACGACAATGTTCACTAGTGTTGGGAATGTTAGCCCTAACGCTAGTTACTTTACGTTATAAATATTTTTATATAAAACATATGCTGCAGAGCATCCAGTTGCTAATTATTCTACTATGTCTACTCACTGGTCAATATTTGCATGTATAAAAAAACAAAAAAAAAAAAAAAAATTATATACTGTCAGATACACAAAGGCGAATCTGTGATGCCGAAAGTTGTTTGTATAACTTTTATACTATCTTTTATACCAATAAAAAAAACATTGAAATTAAAAATCATATAGAATGATACAATTTGTACAACGAGCCCTTGTGCGTCTACGCATTTCACTGTTAGGCTTCTTCAGGACACGATCAAGGTTCAGAGACGTGACAAAGAAAAAAAAGGAGAATGAATCTCACTGTCTTAAGGTGGGCTAGGCCTCATGTACAAATATTGAGTGGCTGGAGGGTTACCAAAGATGTGGAATGCTTCCAGCAAGTAGTAAGTAAATAAGTGTTGCTACAGCAGGGGCAGGTGTGCGTCTCATATCAAAAAGTGATAGTAACCAACAGACCGATAACACTGGAATGTCCAGGATCCAAAAGGGGGAAAACAAAACTGAAATTCAGCAAGGCTAGTGGCATGAAGTACAGCCCAGCTAGCTTTTCCTAGAGAGAAGAAAACCTCGAAAAAGGAGGGTGGTAGGCACTTACAAAAGCCTGCGAGACCGCAAAGGATTAAACAGCCAACATCTACACTGATTGCAAGTATGCTCTTGACGTAGTCCATGATTATGGACCCATAATCACGAACAGAAGATTCACAACTGCTGCAAGAGAACCAATTCAAAACTGGAAATATGTTCAAGAACTTTTTGAAGCAGTCACGCTCCCAAAGGAAGTAGTCATCCTGAAGGAATGGAAGAAAAGGGAAACCAGCTGGCTGATCATACTGCCAGAAAGACCGCTGAAACACCAATGGAAGCAACCATGACCCTAATCACTGATTTTGCAAAAGAAGAAGAAGCCCTTAACAGATTGAGGAAAAAGAGGAGAACAAATACAGAAACCAAAGGAACTGATTAAGAAATTGCAAGAATCTGACTGGAACAAAATCATATAAAGGGATGGAGCAAAGAAGGATCAAGATGGACTCTTGTGCAAGGAAAATGCAATTTGTGTCCCACCTCAAAACGGAGATGATGATCATGCAACTAGCCCATGGCCCAGGTCATGTAAGCTCTAAGGCAATGGAGAGAAACAAAACAAGGCTGGTTGGTTTATTCAATACTCCAGAAACATATGTCAAGACTTTGAGGGATGCATAATTTGTGCTGAAAATAAACCAGGAAAACTGACCAGAGTAACACAGACATTTGGCCACGCCACTTTTCCCTTTCCAAAGACTTCAGATTGATTACATCCAATTGCCCAAATCAGGCCAATATCAATATCTTTTGGTGTGCATAGACATGTTTTCAAGGCTGGATGGAAGCCTACCTGGTGGCTAAATGCCAAGACAACAGCAAAGAAGCTCCTTTCCGAAGTAATATGCTGCTTTGGAGTCCCTGCAACCGTAGAGAATGACAGAGGAACACATTTCACTGGACAGATCATGCAAATTATATGCAAGGACTTGGCAATTGAGCAGGCATTCCATGCTCCTAGCATCCCCAGAGTTCAGGAAAGGTAGAAAAATATAATGGCATCATTAACCACTTCAATACAGGGCACTTATACACCTTCCTGCCCAGACCAATTTTCAGCTTTCAGTACTGTCGCAGTTTGAATGACAATTGCGCGGTCATACAACACTGTACCCAAACTAAATTTTTATCATTTTGTTCCCACGAATACAGCTTTCTTTTGGTGGTATTTGATCACCTCTGCGGTTTTTATTTTTTGCTAAATAAAAAAAGACCAAAAATTTTGAAAAAAATAAAAGTTTTGCTTTTGTTTCGGTTATAAAATTTTGTAAATAAGTTTTCTCTTTCACTGATGGGCACGGACGATGGGCACTGATATGCAGCACTGATGGGCATTGATAGGCGACACTGATGGGCACTGATAGGCATCCCTGGTGGCACTGGCAGGCATTGTGAGTGGGCACTGATTGGCAGCTGCCTGGGCACGGATTATTATTTCCCTGGGGGTCTAGGAGGGGCATACTTGGTAGTCCAGTGTGGATGGCCATCTTGGTGATCCTGGGCGGCATGATGGTGGTCCTGGGCGGGATCCGAGGGTGGCTGTGCTGATAAAAAAAAATCAGCACAGACCCCCCGTCAGGAGAGCAGCCGATCAGCTCTCCTCTACTCGCGTCTGTCAGACGCGAGTGAGGAAAAGCCGATCACCGGCTCTTCCTATTTACATCATGATCAGCCATGATTAGACACGGCTGATCACGTGGTAAAGAGTCTCCGTCAGAGACTCTTTACCTAGATTGGAGTTGCGGTGTGTCAGATTAACACACCGCAACAACGATCGCCACGATGCGAGAACTTGAGCCCTTATGAGATTTTGTTTTCTGGGCCCACCTAAGACAGGGTTGTATTTTCCACATTAGACTGCTGTAATGTATAATGAATTTGTTTTTTTTTGTAATTGTCTAATACAAGCAACTAACTGCGATGCACAAGTTTGTTTTTGATTCAATTCCAGATCAAGTAACTAGAACACATGATTTACAACCAGGTGATTGGGTCCTAGTAAAAGAACATGTGAAAGTACCTTTGGGATCAGAGTTTGAAGGACCCAACCAAGTGTTCCTGACAACTGCCACAGCTGTAAAGTGACGTGGATACATGCCAGCCATTGCAAGAAAGTACAGCTACATTTTAAAAGAGTAGTAAACTACGGTTATGCCTTTGCTTGATCTTAGCAGTCAAGGCTATAGAGGAAAATCACCTGTACAAATTACACATGCTAACAGGCATAAGGAGTAATTTAAGTAATTGCTAGATATGTTCACATAGGCCAGACCGTTCAAAAAAAAAAAAAAAAAAAAAAAGGAACACACCATGTACTTTCATTTGGAGTTTAAGCAATACAAAGCTGCCCAAAAACTACTATGTCCATATGTTTTATTATTGTAAAAATACATTTTATGCTAAATATAACTTAAGGCTTTAGGGAATATCCCCTCGTTTAGTAAAAAAAAAAAAAAGTATACAATGTGGCATTATTATAGGAAATATGACAAACCCAGATTACACTTTGTTTAGAAATGGTACATTTCATGGATTCAGATATTTTTTTTTTTTTTTGTCCTCATAGGAATCCCCATAGGATTGCTTGTTTTTTTCAGGTGTGCTAAATGTGAAATACAAAAGATAACTACGATGGCAGTTAGAACTGAGGAAGATGACCCCAAGGAAGAGATAGAGTGTTATCAGATAGTCAGATTAGCAGAGTCGTATGATGCCAAGACGGGTGATGCGAATGAGTAAAGATATGTATCCACATATATCCCAAGAAGAACTTTACTCCACATAGATGTGAAGTAGTACTGTGGACCCCCCTGGTATCATACTAGGTAGAGAAGATATGGTAGTGACACCTCCATAGGGGTCAAGGGAAAAGAAATTAGTAGAAGAATTATAGGGGTCTGATAATGTGGAGTTAGTCTCTAGTGTGTGTGTGTGTGTGTGTGTGTGTGTGTGTGTGTGTGTGTGTGTGTGTGTGTGTGTATATATATATATACACACACACACACACACACACACACACACACACATACATACACACATATACTATCACTTTAAGAATTTGTAATGCACTTTCTTGCTTCTTTTTTGACAGAGTTTTCAGTCTATGATGACCTTCACCGCTAGATAAGTAACGGTTTAAAGTTGGAGCGACTTCAGTAGTGTTAATGAAGACGGCACTCATTGACTAAAATGGGATTTCACACGTTGCGTGACTTGGGGTCTCACAAGTCGAATCCCAAGTCGTGGCAGTGTGAACCGAGCCTTATATATGTGTAGACTTATGATTAATTATTCCACTTGCAACAATATAACCCATTATTTAAGTGTATAGTTGAGCCTTATTTTGAAATCCTTTGCTGACATATAAAGAGGGGTGCTTTGCGCAGTTTTGTTTGTTTGGTTTTTATTTACCAGACGCCACTGGTTTGTACTGTACTGGTTTGTACTGGCTGCAAGCACCCTCCTAGTAATATTGAAGATACCATACAATGGACACGTAGCACTGATTTACTAAAATTTTTCCAGAGGAGCTTGGATTTCCTTGACAGAACAGGGCCACTGCTGAAGATATGACTACAAATGCACAATAACCACAAGCAGAATAGGGTCAGGATAGGACTATGCCCTCAAATATCAGGTATGACCCTATAGATAATGGTTTTATATTTGTAACTGCTAGGGGAAGCACAACAGGGAGACAGGTCTTACCCATGACAGAGAACAAATAAGTATGTACAAAGCAAAGAGAACAGAAGTATACCTCACTTGTTGTCCAGTCAGTCAGTAGCTGCTCCAGATGTATCAAAAACTGTACCTCAATGTTAAACTACCACCCAAAGCTTGGCAGGATACATAGTGGAGACAGAGTATGCATTTTTTTAGCTTCCTGAAATTTTGAGAGTGCTTCCGTACCTTGGACAAGAAGTCCAGGAAGAACACAAATCGTGTGCCATTAAAAGTGAGATCTTTCAGATCCATGATCTATGGAGGATAATTTCCTTGTCTCTCTAATTTAGGAGAGAGATAAGGAAAGAATTTGGAGAACTGCCCAAGGGTAAAGAATGGGTAGTGAACTTTTATGCCTTTTTCACCATGAACTGTGGTGTTGATTAGCAAAAGAATTGATTTGTCAGCGTTCAGCAGGGGTTAGCGCCCTGTTTGGTTGTTGCATCTCAGATGGTTTTTGAGATCCTCTTAAAATTTTTGCATGTCAGCTCTGGGCTTGTGCATGGCAATCCTAACATATTCCAAATCACTTATGTGGCCATTCCAGGGCTGAAGTGCGTTTCCCCACTCTTTGGAGATCATGGAAGAGAAGCAACAGATCCTCTCTAACTTCCCGAACCTGACCAGTCAAGCACTGCATTGCTTCTCCGCCATAAAGACATCCTTTAACCTCCCTGGCAGTAATCTCGAGTGTGGCTCAGGATGAATTTTCAATACCAAAAGCGGTAACCCTGAGCCACACTCGGGATTGCATCGCAGGGTCCAGGAAAAGTTACTTACCTTGTCCCAGGATCCTGCGATGCCCCCCCTCTGTGTCTGTGGGCTGTATCCTTCGCCTGATGTACTGTGTGTCGGGCTCTGTTTCCCGCGAGCATCGCAACGCACGGGGGCGGAGCCCGGCGCCAAATTAAAAATCGTGAAAAAAACACACAGTACACTGTAATCTGTAAGATTACATTACTGTATCAAATCATTTCACCTCCCTTTTGTCCCTAATGCTTTGTCCAGTGCCCTGCATGCACTTTTATATTATATATACTGTTCTTTCTTCCTGGAAACTTGAGATTGTCCATGGCAACCAAAAAGTGTCCCTTTATGTCAAAAGTAGTTTTAGACTAGCTATAGTAAGTTAGAACACTTGCAGAATTGAGCGATAGAAATTCGTCATCAAAAACTGAAAGTGACAACAGCGATAATTCTGCAACTGAGCAAATTTCAGTGTTTTTGATTTGATTACATTATTGAATAAGTTATTTTTTATAGCTATTATATTATAATTTATGATTTCGTGTTTCAAACACCATCATACCCGGGATGTCTACTAGACTCTTATTTGGACAGATTTATGTGTGTTAATCCTAAGAATTACAGGCCTACAATATAAAAAAACGCTAAATTTCCATGACAAACAATGACATAAATCTGATATAATCATACCGCCAGGGGGGTTAATGTGGGTTCAGGGCTTGTCCTATTTGTAGGACTCTCCCTGAGTGGTTTGGAAATGGCAGCAGCGTTACCCACTAATTGTGACTTCTTCCTCTCAGCGGTCAATGTCCTGCAAAGATACTGTGGTCAGGTTAGCCTCTTTTGGCAGCAGGATAGACTCATCCATTGGCTGCTCAACCTCCATCCAGGATCTAACAACTACCACCCTCATCCAGCTTCGTCCTTCCTCCATGTCATGGATGTGAAAGGGATCAGCAGTCTTCAAATATAACTGGGTAAAAGGTCTGAAGTGGGCCCAGGGCTGAAAGGCAGAAGTGAGGGTGTAGCAGAGGCAATAGCAGAATTTTTGCAAGGGATGTGGCAAGAGCTCAGCTAGGCACATCCAATCACATCCGCAGCTGGACATTACTGAAAAACTATCATTACAGAAATACCTAGGCAGCCCCTGATAACCTTTTGATAATGCCATTTGTGAATACAATAGCTAAATCACTTATCAAAAACAAGTATGTAGCAAGTGAAGCCAACAGAGTTGGTCTATGTCAATGTATCACAAAGTATTGAAGCTGCTGGATCAGCAAGACAGCCATTTTCAGAGGAAGACTTTGGCAATGGTAGCTCACATACTTGTCAAACAATTATTTCCTGTAGCTTGCACGCTCTTCTATTCAGCTCCTAAGAACACTAATGCACTTAAGAGTAGCCTAACCAACACGAGGCTTGTTGAGAAAGATGGTTAAAAGAATGGTTTTGTTTTGCAGCTTTTCAATTAATAATTTTCTCCTGTTATAAAACTTTTATATAGGAATTTGTGAATGCATGACATTTATAAAAAGCTGTAAAAAAACAAACAAAAACAACTGACAACATTTGGAAGCACAGGGAAAATCAATTTAAGGGAAGTTTCATCTAGTATCCTTGTACTGATAACTTTGCACACACGATTTACAGTGGCAAAAGGTATAAAACATTAAAAGGTCTTATGCGTGTTGGAAATGCATGATGAAACAAACCCACCAACAATGTAAGTATTGCTGGGTTATGGTCACCTCTGCCTAATAACAGAAAAAAAATGGAGAAAATGCATACAGCAGGTTATATGTGAACCCATAATTCCCCAACCACAGGTAAAAGATTGAATATTTCACAAAGATCCCTTAGCTCGGACACAGGAACATGCAGTCAAATGGGTTGGGCCTAAGAGCTAGTTCACACCATAAAATTACAGTCCGGATGCATTTCAGATGATTTTCTGCATGCGCATTTTTGATCTGTTTTTGATGCGTTCCAGTGCATTTTTGATGCAGTCCAGTGCATTTCCCCCCCCCTCTTTTTTCATAACCTTAAAGCGGAGGTCCGCCCACCCCTGCAAAAATTAAAAGCCAGAAGCTGCAGGCTTTTAATAATAGGACACTTACCTGACCTGGAGTCCAGCGATGTCGGCACTGCAGCTGTTTGCATCAGCTGTCGGGTACATGCCGCCTCCATTGCGAGTAAGGGAACCCGGCAGTGTAGCCTTTCGGCTTCACGCTGGGAACCCTACTGGGCATGCGCGAGTCTCCGCTCCTCTCTCCTACTGGCCCGGCAGCAGGGGGAGGAGGGAGCCCCGCGGTGACGTCAAAACCGTGGCTGAGGCTTCCGAAAGTGGAGAAAGCATACCTGTAAAAGACAGGTATCCTGCCCTCCCACCCGAAAGGTGCCAAATGTGGCACCGAAGGGGGGGAGGAGTACAATGAGTGGAAGTTCCACTTTTGGGTGGAACTCTGCTTTAAGGGCCAGTTCACACTATAGAAAAAGAGGCCAGATACATTTCTGCATGTGTGTTTTGATACATTATTGATGCGTTCCAGTGTGTTTTTAATGCAGTCAAGTGCATTTTTCCCCTTTTTACCTAACCTTACATAAGGACGTGTGTGTTCCAGTGCATTTTTGGTGAGTTCCAGTGCATTTTTGATGCGTTTTACAGCGTTCCAATACAGTCCAGTGCAGGAAAAATACAACATGTTCTGCTTTTTTTTCTGGAACTGGGGCGCACTGTAACTGCAAGCACTGGTGTGAACTATGCCATTGAAAAACCATATATAACCTGCTTTCCATGCATTTTTGATGCATAAAAAAATGCACTGGACTGCATGTGGTGTTAATTGGTCCTAGATAAGGACATGTGTGTTCCAGGGCATTTTTGATGTGTTTTACAACATTCCAGTACAGGAAAAATGCAGCATGTTCTACTTTTTTTTTCTGGAACTGCAAGCACTGGTGTGAATTATGCCACTGAAAACCATATAACTTACTTTCCATGCATTTTTGATGCAGAAAAAAAAAAAAAGCCGCACTGGACTGCATGTGGCGTGAACTGGCCCTTAAGAGGGAAGGTCAGTCTTGCCTGGCAAATACACCAAAACATTCATTAAAAAAATTTATCATCCAGATCTTTCTGATTCACAATATATTGGCTGCCAATAACAGGTGATATTTTGTTTACTTGCATACACGATTTATTGAGTGATTAACCATGGTCAACTTCCGGAAAACTGAAGCCAAAAAAAAATATATTTTTGTATTAGGCAAAAGAAGCACACAAGTTTCTCTGCAGACAGCAGGTGACTACTGTAATAGGGATACTGGCGAGAAGGGTTGAGACAGCAGACAATATCTTGTTTTGAGCGTCTCCTCCAAGAAAACATTCAAAAGTAATAAAAGGTATTCTGGGCTCTAGTCTAGCTTGTACTTAAAAGCGGAGGTCCGCCCACCGCTGCAAAAATTAAAAGCCAGCAGCTAAACATACTGCAGCTGCTGACTTTTAATAATCATCGGACACTTACCTGTCCTGGAGTCCAGCGATGTTGACACCGCATCTGATGTTTCCATCAGCTGTCGGGTGCTGCCGCCTCCATTGCGAGTAAGAGAACCGGCAGTAAAGCCTTACGGCTTCTGCGCGAGGCTCTGCTCCTCTCTCCTACTGGCTTGGCGGCCGAGGAGGGAGTCCGGGCAGTGGGGTCAATACCCGTGGCTGAGGCTGGGAAGTGGGAACAGGATACCTGTGAAAGACGGGTATCCTGCCCCCCTCCCCCTCCCAAAGGTGCCAAATGTGGCACCTGAGAGAGGAAGGAGTACAACGAGCGGAAGTTCCACTTTTGGGTGGAACTCCACTTTAAAAGAGAAGTATGCGTTTATTTTTGATTCATACCTATGTGGATGCAGCGCATCAGACCGATGCTGCAGCTGTCCCCCGCCGTCTCTGCACTGAGAACTGAGCCACCAAACATAGTCGATGGCTCGGTTTTCATAGATCCCCAAGAGGAGAGATGTTGACTGTCAGTGTCTCTCCTCTCTGCTTCTCCACGCTCACTGGAGCGCTGAGCTGTGGAGGGGCGGGGAGCGGCCATCTCAGCGGCTCACTGAGACGGCCATCAATCAAGGCAGCTGGCAGATCCAGACCTGGGAAGTCGGGATGACGTGGTGCCTCGACTGATGGCAGTGACGTCAGTGGAGAATGGACTTCAGACCGCTCTCTGCTGAAAATGGGTCACAGGAGTGCAAAACTAATTGCACTCCTGTGACCCAGAGAAGAAGCCCAGCTTAAAAAGCTCAGGCTGGACTTCTCCTTTAAAGCGTTCGTTACCCCAACACTTCATATTCCTGATGTGTGTCTGCTGTACCATATACTTGTATGAGTAAGTATGCTCTTATCTTTGTATTGCTTCCTTTATGTAAAAACCCTGGTGTTCCCGCTAGTTCCTCTGCTTTCCTATAAAAAATTGACCACACTAAGCAGGAGAGCACAGTGTGGTCAGTTCTCTAGCTATGCTGGGAACCTAGTGTGCTCTCATCCAATGATCAGGCTTGTCCAGACATGCCCCCGCTGCACAGCCATTCACTGGGAAGCTCAGTGTGCTGCTGCTTCTCCTCCCCCAGCTCTTATGCAGCTGAGAACCGACACAAATGTGATCACTTATTAAAAAAAAAGGGGAAAAAAGCTCAGTTAGACTTACCGGTAACTCCTTTTCTGAGAGTCTTCCAGGACAGCCCATGAGAGCTAGGGCTCCCCCTACCAGGACAGGAAACACGTTACCCCCACCAGCTAAAAGGGCGGTCCTCCAGGCACCATGCCAGTCTTTTCAAGAACCGTAGGACGTCCCTGCAAAACATATGCATAATACACATAACTTCAGACAAAACCGGGTGGGAATCCGGCTGTCCTGGAAGACTCTCAGAAAAGGAGTTACCGGTAAGTCTAACTCAGCTTTTCTCAAAGCGTCTTCCAGGACAGCCCATGAGACGATGAGCCAGAACTTACCAGTCTAGGGAAGGGCCACTGCCTGAAGGACCTTATGACTAAACGCCTGCTCCTGAGCTGATAGGAGATCCAGGCGATAATGCTCAATGAAGGTCGAGTAACTGGACCATGTGGCAGCCCTGCAAATTTGTTCCGGTGAGGCACCAGCCCTCTCAGCCCAAGACGTAGACAAGGCTCTAGTTGAGTGCGCAGTAACAAAAGGTGGAGGAACTTCTCTAATTTTGTAAGCTTCAGAGATTGCTTGCTTTATCTATCTAGCCAGTGTGGCTTTAGATGCACTATCTCCCTTGTGAACTCCAGAAAAAAGGACAAACAAGGCATCAGTTTTTCTAAAGGTCTTGGTGCCCTCAAGATAGACTAGGAGAATCCTTCTTACATCTTAAAAACTAAACTTTCTTTCTAGGGCGAACTACAAAATGTTGGCAGTACAATGTCCTGGGATCAGTGAAATGTACTGGCCACCTTGGGCAAAAACCCTGGATCAGTTCTTAAAACAACTCGATCCTCAAAAATAGTGAGGAAAGGCTCCCTTACTGATAGGGCCTGCAACTCACTTACCCTACGAGCTGATGTAACCGCTATAGGAAAAACAGTTTTTAATGTGAGTAACTTAACTGAGATATCTTTAAGAGGCTCAAAAGGAAATTCAACCAGAGTTTGAAGTACCAGGGACAGGTCCCAAGTTGGACAATTTCTCACCACTACTGGTCTGGCCCTAGCGATTGATTTGAAAAATCTGGCTATAGTGGGATTTTCCAGGAGAGAAAACTGGAGGAACACACTGATAGCTGCCGCCTGTACCTTTAAGGTACTAAAAGAAAGACCCTTGTCGACCCCCTCCTGAAAAAATTCCGAAATTGAAGGAATATCATGAGCTAATCTTTGATTCTCAGATAACCATGAATTGAACTTTTTCCAAACTTTGGAATATATGGCTCTGGTGAGTGGTTTTCTGCAGTTTACCGGAGTCCTGACTACCCTGTCAGAGAACCCATGGGCACTCAGTATCTTTTCTTCAGATAAGATGCAAAAATACTCTTGCGCACAGGTGTATTGGCTAAAAGATCCCAAGGGTTCAGGAAGGACTGTGGATTTCGGCCTTGCTGCTCTTAAGGATGGGATTGTCCTAGTGTTAAATGAAAAGCAAGAAAAAGAGTGCACCAGCCTAGTGCATTATCCTTGACAGATTTATTAATTAAAAGCAAGATAAAATCTACTCACAAAGGTCGAAGAAAAAAATCGCATTGTATATGGCACGGAGGCAAATAGTCCAGTGGTAGCAGTTTTCCAAGTCCCAGGAAGGAGGCGTACGGACTACTGCTGGCTAACGCGTTTCGAAGGTTACCCTTCATCAGAGCCTTAGTAGTGTTGGTCTCCTGCTGGCTTTTATACATGTGTCCATCTAGACAAGACTGGTCGGGTTAGTTCTAAGGCTCCTCCCTTGATTAGTGGGCGGTCCTCTGAGAAGGGTGGGTCTTGGCTTTGTTGTCATTATTAAAGGGCCATAGTATATTTATTTTTAATGTTTATTACAGAAACTTTTTATGTTTAATATGATTTTAGTTTAATGTATAGTTTTATTTGTAATTTTCTAGTTACTAGTTCTAGCTCTGGTGTTTGATTTTAATTTTTAGTTTTTAATTTTTAATTTTAATTTTAATTTTAATTTTCAATTTTTAATTTTCACTTTTTAATTTTTAATTTTTAATTTCTAATTTTTGGTATATGATTCATATTTAGATTTAGATCAGCGGCCATGTATATAGTCAGGAGTGCAAACACCCCACAACAGACAGACTAAAATGGTCATGCCAAATACTTATATGTAGATGAGCCAAGGCATATCAGGGGATATGCTCATCTCCCCTCTCATCAATACATTACAAACAACAAACGACATTGATTAGGGGTCTAGGATCGGAGAAAAAAAAATAGCATACCTTGTGGTGTATATATCTGATGGCAGCTCATTTGCTCGAGTACAGTGTCTCTGTGGGGGCTGTGACTGTATCAGCTTACATTGCTGACAGGTCCTGGCTGGTGACACGTTCCTGTGTCCTGTAGAACCTGGTGGAACGCACGCCGCTCCTTTACTTCTGGGTTGCGGTCCACAGGGCGGAAGCGCGGTCGTGACGTCATATCCCGTGCGCCCTTTGGCGCACGAGATTGACTTACTATAGTAAACAATAGCCTCCATTTTGTCGTAGGCATAGATAGAGGCCAAAGTCAGACAAAACCGTCTGAACTACAAGTTAAAAGGAGATAAAGTAATATATGTATATAATAAGTTGGATCTATGGTGCCACTAAAGGGAGGGGGAAGGGAGAAAGGGGAAGAACCAGGGAAGGAGAGGATAGGCTCAATGACCAGATGCTAGACATAGTGATCTAAATATATACTAGATGGAGAAACAGGGACTGTTATAGGATTGATTCTAGAGTTTTAGCTAGAAGTTGACAGTATCCTGAATGTATGTATTTAAAAGCCAGCAAGAGATGCACTAGAATTAATAGTAAGAAGTAGTAATATAAAATATACATTGTATAATATATATAAAAATATACATCCATCTACATATATATATATATATATATATATATATATTTAAAAAGCAATATTAGAAATAAATCCGTATAGAAGTACAAAAGTCTGTGTACTTTGCCAGTATAATATAAAAAGGGGTTTGTTATAACCTCATATATATAAAAAAAACATATAATGGTTTTGCACATTATTTCGGGTATACCCAGGGGTTATTTAATGGACATCAGCGAAAGAGATAACAGAATCATAATGTCAAATTAATTTGTAAAGCTGAAACTGATGATGATGATAGCAACAACAATTGTTTAGGTTATATTGAGGCCACCAGTTCAGTTATATTTTTGGAAATAGAAGTAGTAATGACAGTAAAAATAAAAATAAAGATAAAAATAAAGAAAAAAAAAAAATAAAAATAATAATAATAATGAAAATAATAAAAATAAAAATAGAACTAAAACTAAAAATAAAAATAGAAGTAAAAAAAAAAAAAAAAAAAAAAAAAAAAAAATTAATTGTTATTATTGGACATATCCTGTGAGGAGTATTACATTGATGTAATCTATGGATTGGCAAGATCTAATAGGATATGGCTAAAACAATGGGAAATGAAATAATACCTTAAAACTTCTATGAAAAGAATGATATATGGGGCCAGGTAATATATGAATGTCACAGCAATAATAGGTTTAATAAATTGAATAAATATAGAATTGAATGGATATAAAATTAGCCCTCCACAGTGGCTTAATGCTAGCGTTATACTATTTTGTGTATTTCTGGGTCTTCGTTTAAGCCTCCTGGGGCGAGACTGCCGAGGGTGAAGATCCAGAAGGCTTCTCTTTTGCAAAGCCTCTGGTGTCTTCTTCCTGTATCCATCTCACTTCCAATAGACTCAATCCCAAATACTTTCATGCCTGCGGGGTCCCCTTGGTGAGCCTCTACAAAGTGTCGAGGGACTGGATATTTGTCTCTTAGATTAATGATGCCGCATTTATGTTCACCAATTCTAACTAGCATTGAACGTTGTGTACGGCCAACGTATAGACGCCCACATGGACATACGATATCGTAGATCACATACTCTGTTCCACAGTTTATGAATTGCTTAATTTGGTGAATTCTCCCGTCTCTCCCTACTACGGTTTTTTTCCTATGCCACATGTACATGCATGTGCCACAGTTCTTAATACCGCACCTGTAGCATCCTTTTTGGTCAAATATAGTTGTCCAACTATTAGTTGGTTTGCTGGTAAGTGTTTTTACCCTACTTGGGGCTATCAGGCTCCTAAGATCTCGGGGTTTCCAGAAAACAATATTAGGGTGATCGGGGAGTGTCTTACCCAAAATGGGGTCGTGCTTCAGAATATTCCAATTCTTTTTGATAACATTCTGAATTTTGAACGCTTTATTCGTATATTGGGTAGAGAAACAGGCCTGTTGGATATCTGGGGTGGTCTGGTATCGAGATTTTTTGTTGTTCGAATCACCACTAGGTGGATCGTCATAAAGAGCCAGATACTTAGAAAAGGCTGATTTTATATGGTTGGCTTCGTAACCTTTTTCTCTAAACTTCTGCATAAGGAGTTTGCTCTGTTCTAAATAATCTTCTTTCTTGGTACACGTCTGTCTAAGGCGACAGAATTGGCCAAAGGGGACATTCTGTATCCACCTGGGATGGTGGTTACTCTTAGCGTGTAAGTATGAATTTCCCCCGCTGGGTTTAAAATGAGTTTTGGAAAAAATGTCGCCATCTTGGTCGCTCTGTAATTCCAAATCTAAAAAGACCAGACATTTCTCATCTAGAACATGAGTGAATTCTTTTGTTTTTTTTTTTGGATTGTTTTTACAATGTTCTAAGAAGTTCTGGAGACTTTGATCCGACCCATCCCAGATGATCAGGATGTTGTCAATGTATCTCGCATATAGGACCAGATTTGCCCCAAAAGGATTGTTTTTCCATATGAAGTGTTCTTCCCAAAATCCCATAAAAATATTCGCATAGCTAGGGGCAAACCTGGCTCCCATAGCTGTACCTTTTATTTGCAAATAATGATCGCCTAAAAAGGAAAAGTAATTGTGTGTGAGAGAGAATTCGACACAATCCAATAAGAATTTGGCCTGCCGAGGGTTCATTCTGTCATCCTTGAGTAAGAAATGGTTGATGGCTCTTAGGCCAAATATATGATTTATTGATGTATATAATGAGGCTACATCCAAGGAGAGCAACCTATAGCCGGGTAGCCATTTGTAATTTGACAGTATCTCCAGCACATGACCAGAATCTTTGACAAAGGATGGCAGACCGACCACTATATCCTGCAGAAAGTGGTCAATATAGCACCCCAAGTTGCTAGAGAGGCTGTTAATCCCAGCTATTATGGGTCTACCTGAGGGTTTAAAAGGCTTTTATGTACCTTCGGTATATGATAAAAATGTGGAGTGGCGGCATGTTTATTAAATAGAAAAAGGTACTCATTTTTAGTAAGGACTTCTTTGGATAAAGCATCGTCTAGAAGTATTTTGAGCTCCTTAGACACCAGTCTTGTCTAGATGGACACATGTATAAAAGCCAGCAGGAGACCAACACTACTAAGGCTCTGATGAAGAAGGGTAACCTTCGAAACGCGTTAGCCAGCAGTAGTCCGTACGCCTCCTTCCTGGGACTTGGAAAACTGCTACCACTGGACTATTTGCCTCCGTGCCATTTACAATGCGATTTTTTCTTCGACCTTTGTGAGTAGATTTTATCTTGCTTTTAATTAATAAATCTGTCAAGGATAATGCACTAGGCTGGTGCGCTCTTTTTCTTTCTTTTCTTTTCTTCAGATACCAAGCCATCAAGTTTAAGGAAACCACCTGTGGGTGCGACACTGGACCCTGCGATAGTAAGTCTTCTCTCTTCGGAAGACTCAGTGGAGGCTCGCGAGACCAGAGTCTGAAGTAGGGAAAACCATGGCCTCTTGGGCCAGAAAGGGGCGATTAAAATGAGATCTGTTTCTTCTAGAAGAAACTGCTGGGGAACTTCCGGAAGAAGTCTGATTGGCGGGAAGGCATAACATAGGCCGAATGGCCACAGGTTTGCCAGAGCATCGATCCCCAAGGATTGGTCTGCTGGGTTCATGGAAAAGAACAAATTCGTCTTGCGGTTTTTCTGGTTTGCGAACAGATCCGCTACGGGATATCCCCATCTGCTCGTGAGATCTGTAAAGACTTCAGGATGAAGGGACCAGTTGTCTCGATCTACCCGGTAGCGGCTGAGATAATCTGCTAGACAATTGTGTGTCCCCTTCAGGTGCACAGCTGAGATTGAAGCTAGATTCCCTTCTGCCCATGAAAGGATCTCCTGGGCAATTGATTGAAGTGCCCCCCTGCTTGTTGAGATAAGCGCTGTCGCGAAATTGTCTGACAAAATTTGGAGATTGTGACCCCTGATCTCCGTCTGAAAAGACTGCAGGGCTCTCTGAACTGCTAGCAGCTCTCTTTGTTTGGATGAAGCCTTTGCCTCCCTCGCGGACCACTCTCCCTGTGCCACTGCATTGTTGAGGTGGGCCCCCCATCCCCAGGAACCCGCATCTGTAATAATCCTTCGGGATATGGGAATGGACCATGGGAGATCCCCTGATAGGTGCTGGCAAGTTCACCACCACAAGCTTCCTTTTATCCTGGCGGGAAGCCAGACCCTTAACTCCAGGGACTTTGTGTCCCCGTCCCAGTTTCTTAATAGAAACAGTTGTAATGGACGTTGATGAAGTCTCGCCCATGGTACTGCGGGAAAGCATGTGGTCATCAGACCCACTGCCTTCGAAACCTGTCTCTAGAGACCGACTGGTTGGTCTGCAATGCTGACACAGTTTGGATCATTTTTGTAATTTTCTCCTGAGGAAGAAAAACTCTCTGGTCTACTGAGCAAAATTCGTAACCCAGGTAAGTGACTTTCTGGGCTGGGATTAAGGATGACTTTTCTATATTTATCAACCAACCTAGGGACTGTAGGAAGTTTTGTACAATCTGGAGGTCCTCCAGCAGCTTTTGATATGACTCTGCCACCACCAGGAGGTTGTCCAAGTAAGGGATAACAGTTATTGCCTTTAACCTCAACGGAGCTAGTGCTTCCCCCAACACCTTCGTAAAAATACATGGGCCTGAGGAAAGACCGAAGGGGAGGGCTTGAAACTGAAACTGTCGAGTCCCTGTATCCAAATTCACTGCTAACCTCAAAAATTTTTTGAAGGCTGGATGGATAGGGATGTGAAAATAGGCATCCCTTAAGTCCAGCGTGGCCATGAAGCAATTTGGGTAGAGCAGGTTTTTGATAGTGAAAACAGTCTCCATACGGAAATGTTTGTATCTGACTGAATTGTTTAAAGTGCGGAGATTCAGCATAAGTTGAAACTTCCCTGGCGGCTTTTGGACCATAAATACATGGGAATAGAACCACCTGCCCTGATCTGACTAGGGAACAGGAATCAGGACCTTTTGATCCAATAAGTCTCCGATATGGAAACCCAGAGCCTTCGCTTTCTCTTGATCTTGGGGAGGAAAGGTGACCAATAACCGCTCTCGTGGTTGGTGGGCAAATTCCAGGCTGTACTTGTTGGTCACTAGGTCCAGGATAAAGGGGCTCGAAGTGACTGCTGCCCACTGTGAGATGAAGCCCCTCGATCTAATTCCCACTGGGGAACGCAAGTTACTGTGGCTTGGCGGGCTGTTGAGGAGGGTTAAACAGGACTCCCCCTTTTGCCTCTGCCTTTTTGCCCAGTCCAATGTTTTTTCAGCCTGCTGTCCTTTTCTCTAGGACCCTGTTGCCTGCCTTGGCCACGAAAAAAAACTTTTTGGCGGTTGGGATTCTTTTTTTCTCTGGAAACGCCTTTTTCCTATCAGCTGTGCGTTCCAGTGCCTCCTGCAGTCCTGAGCCAAATAGATGATCGCCTGTTAAGGGAAGGCCACAAAGGCACAACTTGGAGGCTGAGTCCCCTGACCATGTTTTAAGTCAAAGGCTTCTCCTGGCTGAGTTCACTAAAGCCAAAGTCCTGGCCGACATTCTTACAGACTCTGCGGAAGAATCCGCCAAAAATCCTACTGCCTGAAAGAGGAGAGGAAAAGACTTAAAAATCTGCTCTCTGGAGGTACCTGCTGACAGATGCGACTGGATCTGAGTCAACCAAACCTCCAGATTTCTGGCCACACAAGTGGAGGCCAGAGCTGGTTTAGATGGAGAAGGATATCCCCTCTCTTGTCCATCGGATCCTTAAGCATGCCCATATCATTGAACGCTAGGTCCGAGGTTTTTGAAACCTTTGAAAGAGGTGCGTCCAACTTTGAATTCTTATTCCACGGCTGCGCAGTGTCCTCATCAAAAGGAATGGTTTTCTCTCAGCATTATCACATTCCAGTTTGATAGTATCAATCAAAGAACTATGAACTGGAAAAACTCAATTTTTTCTTATGCAATCCTTTATACATAAGATCATGTTTGGATAACTGAACCTCCCTCTTTCAATTCAAGAGTAGTATAGATAGCCTTCAGTAAGTCATCCACATCCTCTACAGATAACTTAAATCTTGAGCCCCAAGTGGATTCTCTATCCCTGCGCTCTATATCTGACTCTGATTCTTCTGGAGAAGAACAGGTAGATCTGACCTCAGCCTCAGAGTCCTCACTCTCTGCCTGCTACAGAGTGCTGACCGACGTCTTCTGTGAAGACTGACTCTCAGCTGGAGTCTGGAGCTTGTCAATAAGTGTTCTAAAGGAACTGAAGGTGGATGCAAGCTCATCTCTAACAGAAGTTAGCATCTTCTGGCAAGAGGCAACTGGGTCATCTTTTACAAGGCCTTGTATACAGCTGCGACAAACCGCTTTGCTCCAAGAGGAGCTCAATTTGTTTGCGCACACCGCACATTCCCTTTTAGGTGGCTGTGCCTGAGCCTTGTCCTGGGTCATGGTCTGCAAGACAAAAATAAATGACCCATAATGAGACTCTCAGCCACCCTGACACTCCGAAAAAACACGTGCAGGAGGGAGGGAAATGTGTCCCCATAACCCACTACTACAGAGAGGGGAGGGGGAGGGAACACTCACAGGGATAGTAAGAGTGACAACACTTCAGGCTTACCTGTGAGGTGCTGGTGTTGGGCACCGCCTCTACTGCCTGTGCAGGAACTGTAGACTGGTCCATCCTGCCCCCTTTTGGCTTTCCACAGCCTGGTTGCTTCCACCAAAAGACACCAGCGCCCAGCGTCTCCTGTTCGCGCCGTTTAAGGAGACTGGAACCGGCGTCTCCAGCTCCCGACGATGACGTCATATGCCCCGGAAGTGACCTACCCTCGGCACTTCCTGTGGGCCAGCTTGGAGTGCAGGAGCTCGCCCCCCCCTTGAGCTCCACAGCTTCCTGCATTTCCTCACACATACCAGCCATGCTGTTGGTGAGGAAAGGATACCGCTGCCTTACAGAGTGCATAACTCAGCAGAGCATTTGGGAGCTGACACCATCCCGGTCCTGGCCCTCTCTAGGCACTGAGAAACAGGAGACAGCAGCACAGCCAACCTCCCCAGCGGAGTGCTGCTTCTGGCAGAGGAGAAGGTTAGTAATATGCCCCCAAACAGCCATACAGAGTCCCTGCTGATGAGACCTAGGGGACCAGGTTCCAGGAACATGTTACCCCCCGTCCGAAGGAAACACTAATAATTGACATGGGGCCTGGAGGACCGCCCTTTTATCTGGTGGGGGCAACGTGTTTCCTGTCCTGGTAGGAGGAGCCCTAGGTCTCATGGACTGTCCTGGAAGAGGCTTTGAGAAAAAGGTAGGAAATTATTATAATTTTTTCAACTCCAAGGCTACTCACTTCTTTTCTGAGAATAAAAAAATATACTTAAAAAAAACTTCAGGGAGGTAAAACACAGACTGCTATTGCTCAATTCTCATTTTGAAAACGCAAACCATCATGCTTATCCTCTTGATTCAGTATTTTAAGCCACTGACCCCTAACCAGTTTGCAGATGAGGAGTTACAACTGACCTCAGAGACTGGGAAAGTATTAAGGCCAATGGGTCACAACAAATGCAGCTCTTGTGACCAGTTAAGTTTAATTATAAATAGGGTGCTTGATATACGATAGAGTCTCTCTTAATAAACTACTTTGTGCTACAGCCTTGGCACCATAAAACTATTTGTACACTCTAAACATATATAATATAGGTATCCACATGAGCCTACGGCAATAACGTTAACTTGTTTGGGCGTCAGAAAGAACCACTTCCACCAGTTATTAGGTACCTTAGGATCCTCTATACTGCCTCAGGTCCTCCGGACAGAACCCTGAAATCCCAAACCTGGAAATGCTCTGTACTGCAAATAAAGGACTAACCTTCCTGGTGAATAGTGCCAAGCTCACCTTAACTCATTGGATGTGCCTCACCATTGGTTCAGCCAACTGATAACAGATCTTACTAATCAGTAGCCAGACGTGTTCAGTGGCAAGCACAAGGAACGTGCCATAGACCAGTAAACATGGTTGCCTTTTTGCTTTACCATGCTCTATTGGTTTTTGTGGGCGTCAAGGCAATATACTGTAGATCTGAGGTAGAATGAAGGTGCCTGCTAACTGCGTGTAACGGCATTCCTTTTTTGTCCCTGCTCCTATTAATAGGTTCACTTTAACCTGGATTTAAGTTGAATACTTATTTTGCAACTACACCAAAGATACCTTCTGCTGGAAAGTTGTTTCTTTCCCTTAGAAAGTAAATGTCTACATTTTATACCCAATAATTTAGTTAAGTGCACATAAACACATTGCAAATATTTTTCCATTTTTGGGGGAAAATAATGCACATTTTTTACTGGTTCTCTGTGAAAAACGGTTTTCCTAGCAGTGGCTTAGTGGCAATTTATTTTTATTTTTTTTGGATAGAGGTGTGTTAAGTTTTACACTTGCATGTCATCCCAGTATTTCAACAATTAATGGTTAATGCTTTACTGGCCCCAATACCTCCTTTTGGCATATAACCGCCATGGACAGCCTCATTAGCTAACAGAATGGTGGGGAAAGCACAGAAATAAACCAGGGAGTGAAGGAACATTTTACTGCCTCGGGATTAGTGCTGTCAAAGGCCTAATGCTGGCCTCTGAATAGTGAAGGGTTGCATGTATTTTATTCCAATATTCAGTTCAGCAGGTTTTTAAATTGACAGGTTGGCTACGGCAGGCACAGAAAATTTGTGCTAAGCCAAAAAAACTCCCCAAAAATAAAAAAAAATATTGAACAATGATCTATTGTACATCTTCCCAAGCTACAGAAGATGGGTCATTTTGTGAGAAACTGTCAAGTGAAAAAAGAAAAAAAAAAGTTTTATGAAATTAAAGACTGCTACAATGGTTGGCATTAGATTAATAATAAAAAAAAAACCATACTCAGAAAAACTGTAAACATTTGTTAATGACATGTCACATTTACTCATAATTTTTTACATTTACTTATGTAAATAAAGTGCAATCTATACAATCAATATTTGTGATCTATAGAAGTAGTAAAAAAAAAAAAAAAATTATAATATATATATTATATACACACACACACACACACACATACACACACACTCACATTCACATTCTTGAAAATGCTGTAATATATTAATATATAATAAAGTGCAAAATTATATAGAATTAGGTCCATATAGGAGATCCCATGAAGAGATTTGTATTGAAAATGAAGATCACACACCCGGCGGTGTGACACCCATCACAAAAAACTAAGATGGAGGCTTACCAGAAAGCAAGCGACCCCCCTTACACAGGGAGGTCAAATAGCGCTTGGTCGGATCTATGATCCACTGAAGGGAAACCCGGATATCCTCTCCCGTGACTGCAGATGGTGTGTATCGGAAGTTCCCCAGTAAGCAATATCAAATGCCAGAGTATGTAGGAAAGTGATGCACTTACATTGAATTAGTAAAGTTCAGGCATGTAGGCATATCTAAAGTAAAACCGATCAGTTTCCCTTATGTAAAATGGCCTAACAGCGATTGCGCAGTGGCGTATGTACATGATTCCCCCCAACGAGTTTCATCATAGGTGATGTCATCAGGGGTATCAAATCGGATGTTGATACAGTATCACACTATGTGAAGTTTCAGGTTTCCTACATACTCTGGAATTGAGTTTCATTATAGCAACAAATTCCGGCAACTTCTTAAAACTTCATTGAGCACCAACAGCAGTGCGACATCTAAAGTGCTAACATGTTTCGGCTGGAGCTTTCCTCATAGCATGCCTTTACTTTACTAATTCAATGTACGTGCATTACTTTCCTAAATACTCTGGCATCAAGTTTCATTGATGGGCGTTTGATACTGCTTACTGGGGACCTTCCGATACACATCTGTGGGGGTGAGGGTTTCGCTGTCTTTCTGGTAAGCCTCCATCTTAGTTTTTGGTGATGGGTGTCACACCACCGGGTGTTTGATCTTCATTTTTAACCCACATCTCTTCATGGGATTTCCTATAAGGACTTTAGTTCTATATAATCTTGCACACGTTTTCACTTTATTATATATTACAACATTTAATGTATATATATATATGTATATATATATATATATATATATATATATATATATATAAATATATATATATATATATATATATCTCTATATAGATATATATCTATACATTTCTCTCTCTCTATATATATATACACATACACACACACATACATACACAGTATCTCACAAAAGGGAGTACACCACTCACATTTTTGTAAATATTTTATTATATCTTTTCATGTGACAACACTGAAGAAATGACACTTTGCATGTAAAGTAGTGAGCGCACAGCTTGTATAACTGTGTAAATTTGCTGTCCCCTCAAAATAACTCAACATACAGCCATTAATGTCTAAACCACTTTTTGCTACTTTACATTGTAGCAAAGTGTCATTTCTTCAGTGTTGTCACATGAAAAGATATAATAAAATATTTACAAAAATGTGTGGGGTGTACTCACTTTTGTGAGATACTGATATATTTTATTCTTTCTACAGATCAGATATATTGATTGCATAGATTGCACTTTATTTACACAAGTTCAAGATTTTTGTATTCTTATTGATCGTGCATATAGTTTCATTGCACAGACTGCACTTTAATGGTTTAGCACTGCACTTTATTTTATATTATAATATACAAAGGATATTGTATCTTGCATGATCCAAAATGTAATTCCAGTTTAGAACCTCTATTTCTTTTAGATTTGCCGTACTTGATGGCAAAATGCGTTAAACCTCCACCTGCTCATGTAAAACCCCCCTAGCAAAGCTGAGTATCCAACCTCAAGCAACAAAAAGTTTGAGGATGTTACTTTTATAGAAAACAAGAAAAAAAAAAAAGAATGTATCCCTTTTTGGTGGAAACGGTTACCTTAACTTAAAAGAAAAAAGAAAATCTGTAAGCATATAAAAAAATTTTCTGTAAAATTAATTTTCAGACTCAGACTGTAGCTTGCAGAAATCCTTATCAGGTACTTGAAAACAATAATCAGTTAAGTGAAAAATGGAAACCATTCATCTAGCAGGAAGCTTTCTAAGTGTGACTTCCAATCAGCATGAAATATTAACCAAGCTCGAGGAAGGCTCTTGATTTGTTGCCTTTTCAATTAGAAACTACATAAAATAAATCTAATTGAAATGTTACAGGGAATTGATTTCATAGCAGTAAAGTTGTGTTCAAAGGTCTTGTCTTTTGAGCTGATACCATCTACATTCAGAGAAAACGCATTTTTTTTTTTTTCATACTGTAATGTTATGGGGAGTATTAAAGCAAAATGCAAGTTTTAAAGGAGGTAATTTTCAGCGATCAATAAATCTGCAGAAGACACAGAAGTGATGAACATGTAACGTGTCCTATAGAGGTTTATCATGCACCAGAGACTATGCTCGATGCTCTCAAAGTCACTCTAATACAGCACTGGTAATAACACTTCTGAACACTTACTTTAAATGTTGATGTCCACTTTCCTCAGATGAAAGAGTTTCTTGGTTAGGCAAGTGCATTATAAATGCAAATTAATATGTAATGTCATACCCTTCGTGACAAATAAGAATGCCTATGCACTGCTGGGAGCCTGGGAGACTATTTACAGTATGAATCCTTTGAAAGCAATGCCTCATCCGTACTAAAGAAGTTCTCCATCATAAAATAAATTATCAGGAGAATCTGCTATATTCATATAGTAACGTGTTTTGATTCTATCACTGTAAAAGAACTAGAGACCACTAAAGTTAACTTTACTGCTATACGAAAAAACATTGCATATCTATTCTAGTTTTTCTTATTGCAGCATCTGTGGGTGGAAGGGGATGCATCTGTCAAGAAATGAACAAAAAACAGTGGTATGAAGATGCTGCAGGATGGAAGTGTTGCATATTTAAATGCTTCAAAAACAGCTTTGTTATTATTCAGGCTGGTGTACTCTGAAGTTTTACAAACATTTGCACTCTTAACCGACAAATTTAGAACAAATCAGATAATACTTATCGAACAGCAAGTGTGAAACACAATTAAAGATTTTTGCTGCATACTCCAAACTGCATCTCTAACCCAGGTCTACGCTGACATATCTGTTTAAATATATTTCATCCACTGGCTTTAATAAAAAGTATCACACCAACCAAAGGAGACAATTTTGTTAATGTTTTTAAGTTGCGTCTTTAATCAACTACATCTTTTTTTTTTTTTTTTTTTTTTTTAAGGAATCCAAAGCTATGACTTGCTTAAATTTGCCATTATGAATATCTCAGCTTAAGTCACTTTTTTTCATAGCCAATCTTAACTGGTAAAAATCACATCTAAATAAAAAACAAAGTGGCGGGATATGTTTTTTTTTCAAGCATTTGAAAGCGTAAATAACATGGATTTGCTTGCTTACCACTATTCGTGCCACATTACATGGTTATGTTGCAATGGTTACTGAGCAACTTTAAAATGCATGTTTGTTTATACTTTATAAAAATATAAAAAAAACTTTTAGTATGTCTCTGTAGTGCATAGACCTTTCTCCCCATCTTCTGTCTCATTAATACCACTGCAGGTACAGAAAAAGTACTTGTTGATCTGTAAGAAATCCAGTAAGCTTGAAACTTCCTGTAGTGAGCTGACAACACAATGCTCCTACTGCACTGAAGTGCCACTTAGTGCTGTGAACCGCACCTGAATTCTGTCATGCTAAACTAAAGGGTTAGAGGTGCAGGTGGTCCCACTATACTTGGTGCTCTAGCACCCATGGATGCTCATTGCTGCACTGTATAGGCTCTTAGATGGGATAACTGCCAGTAATCTAAGGATGCATTACAAAATTAAGATCATTTTACAATAATTGGGCCAGCAATAACGTGTTTGAATGGACTAGAAAGGCTACATATCAAGTTAAATGAATGATAATGTACCAGCAACACTTGCACACTCAAGCCAAAGCCCATATGTACTGTAGATGTTAAATTTACATTAGGCATGTCTAACACAGTTGGTTAGTTTTCTGCAAGAAACAGCCAATTCGTAGACAATTTAAAGACACAGACCATTCAACTGTATTTATTCTATACAGTATAGAACTGTAAAAGCCTCTCCCTTCTGTAGAAATCCAAATGACCTGACAATGCTGCTGGGTGCCACCATCTTGGATGTTATGCCAGCAGCCCCAGAGGTTTCATTCAAGGGGAGGGACAGAGGAGCTTAGACAGCATAGACAACAATAATACACTCCAAGAAGAGGAGAGGGCTATAAAATGCAAAGATCGAGTTGGCTGTGCGGCTAGGAAACAAACTCTTCCTGTAGGAATCTAATTTGTTAGCACGTTCAAAGGTGTGTTGCATGTGAATAGTTTTTTGGGAAGGAAAAATGCCACAAGCATGCATTTAAAAAAAAAATGTGATTTTATTTTGTGCTTTTACCTGCAAGAGTTTAGGCTGGTGACAGGGTCTCTTTAAGGAGCTTTATCATTTACTGTGTACATATATATGTTTTCTTGCCCAAATGATGCATTATTTAGATGTTGATTACAGAGCAAGTGCATAACTGTACACATCAAGAACAAGGCAATCAATATTCTTTAATCATGTTCTACATTAGTGGGCATCAACAAGGTGCTGACCATCAAGAGAGCTTCCCTATGGACATTATCCAATAAAACCATTTACCTTCATTCCGTTTAATTCCTAATCATGTCTGCATACCACAAAAATATTGTTTATCCCCAGTAAGCTTTTCTCAGGAGTATTTTAAATTTAAAAGACAAGTATACTCCCCTCTACTCCCTGATTGCAGACCATCTAGTCCAGGGATATGCAATTAGCAGACCCCCAGCTGTTACAAAACTACAAGTCCCATCATGCCTCTGCCTCTGGGTGTCATGCTTGTGGCTGTCAGAGTCTTGCTATGCCTTATGGGACTTTTAGTTCTGCAACAGCTGGAGGTCCGCTAATTGAACATCCCTGATCTATTCTAACATTATCTTGGCCCACATCCCAGCAACTATCTCTATGTTGGCTCCACTCAGACGCTGCACAGACTTTCTGCTGAAACAGTCTCCACCTAGGTTCTTTTATTCATGTACATGCCACGGCCCTCATTTATTCATATAGGGAAGCATTTCTCAACCTTTTTCCAGTTACAGAACCCATGAAAAGTATTTTCAGCCTTGAGACACCCCAGTCCAAGGATTGGATCACATTACTGCATGTTGGAGAGTGCACACAAATGTGCGCAAGTTTCTAATATGCACACACGCACATTGTGTTAGCAGACACGCAGGGGTGCCAGTATTTAAATAGTACCCCCCAGCAAAGGCAAACAGTGCTTTTTTGGCACAGCGAGATTTAAAAAAAAAAAAAAAATCTTTCCTTGAGTTTGTGGGTAGGGCAGCCTACTGAAATAAATAGGCTGCTCTACACACAGCTACACAGATGTGAACCAAGGGTTCGTTCACACGTGAGGTTGGAGGGACAGTAAAACCCTGTGGTTGAACCACATTTTTACCACTCCAAACTGTTCCCACTTTAGCTGCAGAGGCAACAGCAAGGGTCATACACATGCTGTGGCAGGAAATATATCTCCAGGTGAATGGCGCCTTGCTGCAAAAGCCGTTTTCTATGGGAGCACTCGCTACCGAGCAGCCCTGTCTGGGTCCATTGGAACAGATAGGATGGCTCGGCCCCGTCCCTAGATTTGGTTGACAGCCATTGGCTCCCGCTGCTATCAATCTGCCCAGTGAGAAGGGAGAGAGGGATATAGTCGCTGCTCTTGTACAACACTGGATCTAGTTTGGGCTCAGATAAGTATAAAGGGAGGCTGAGGGGTATTCTGCTGCACAGAAGTTTTTTTTTACCTTAAGGACCCTTTCACACGGGCGGATAGAATTCAGCTTTTAGCTGTGGATACATCAGGTTATCTACCGCAGCTAAACTCACACAATGCTTTCCTATGGCCCCATTCACACACTGCATTTAGCAATGGTTTCGTTACATGGGGTTTGGTGTGGTTAGAAAAAATAAAGTTGACTGCGTCCAGGACTGATTTATTGCAGCTATCTACACATAACTGCAGGTAATCCCAGCGTACTATTTCACCTGCAGATAGCAGCGGCAAACAAGGAAAGAAAAACAGGAAGCACATCAGAAATGGCAAGAATGTTCCAACGCAGCTGCATGTAAACGCAGCTAATCGCAATGTACAACTGCAAGTGATCGCTGTGCCTGGGGTCTTGGTATTTCAAAATAACAAAACATGCTTTTAACAGTGGCAGAACAGCCGCCCGCGTGAAAGAGGCCTAAAGCATAGAATGAATGCATTAAGGGAAAAAACCTTAAGGCTTTGGATCCACTTTCACTTCTTGCCCCACAGACAATAACAGGAAGTGGGAGGAAACTGCTCCAGCACACGCAAATCCACTAGGTCGATCAATCGAATTGTGTACAATTAGCCTGTCAGTTTTTCCCAAAAGATTAGTGCTGCCAGCTACAGCCACTGCTGAATATGTGGCAACAACATGAAAGAATAAATGTGATTTCTACATTGTTTTGGCTATAAACACAACATTTGAAAATGTAGTGCTTTATACAATAAAGAGAAATGAAGGTGGCTTACCTCTACTGCTTCCCAGCCCCATTGCCTGTATTTTGGGTCATGTGTGAATCTCCACATATACATGTATGTTTCAATCACCTCTGGTCGTAAAATATAATATTTTTCATTTTGTCTGGTAGCAATAGCTTCAACTCCCCCGTCAAACCTAAAAGCTTCTGGTCCCAACTTCATTGCTAAGTAAACAGATGGTAGAGAAAATAACCAAAACCAGTGAGATAAACATTAAGACTAGAAACAGGCTGTACATTTCATAAAAAAAAAAAAAAAAAAAAAAAATATGCTAATGTTTGAAATAACAGATAATACAGAATTTGTGACACAATATTGTAACAGACCATTACATAAACTCTATGATGAACCATTCTCTACAAGTTAAAGTGAACCTAAAACTTTATTAAAAGTGATACCGCTATCTAGAAACTAGCATGCATCATATTTCTCATACTAGTTCCAAGGTGGTGACATCACTATCCAGGAAAACGACCCATAGGCTAGGACCTTGATTGCTCATGGCTGATAATGCTCCTAGCCCAGCAATTAAAGTCTAGCTAAAGGCAAATTTTTTTTTTTCTTGGATAGATTGGAGAAGGATTACAACACTTGTCCTATTTACCATTATCATTGAAAGAATAATTAGACTTCCAAATTTTGGGTTGTTCACAGAAAAGTAATAGCGGGGAAATCTTCCAATGGGGACACTAGTTCTAGTGACCTGGAGGGGGGGGGGCAAGGGAACAAATTCATTGTTTTCCTCAAAATTCTACAAACAATACCCCATTAATGAAAACGCAAAATAAATTTGCCTTGATACAATCCTGTCTCGAGTCTACAGACAATTCCATGGACCTTATGACTTGGTTTGTGCTCTGACATGCACCGTTAACTGTGGGACCTTAGGCCCCTTTCACACGGTCGGACCATTCAGGTTCGCCTGTCAGTTTTGACGGCGGACTGAACGGGCGCTCCATGCTAGCCTATGGAGCGAAGGATGTCAGCGGAGACATGTCCGCTGACATCCGACCCGGTCCAATCCGCTAAAAGCAAACGGATGCCTCTACGTTCAGATCCGTCACTGGCGGATCAGATCGGGTGAGATCTGATGAAAACGGACATGCTGTCCGTTTTCGTGCAATCTCTCTATAGGCAGCAGCGGCGCTTGACAAGCCCCTCCCCGCTCAGTGAGCAGAGAGGGACCCGTCATCCGCCGGCTCAGTGGAGATCAATGGAGAGATCTCCCGCTGAGCCGGCGGACCGAGGTGGACTCCGTGGAAGCGGATCCGCCTCGTGTGAAAGGGGCCTTATACAGATGTGTGTGCTTTTCCAAACCATATCCAATCAACTGAATTTACCACAGATGGACTCCAATCAAGTTGTAGAAACATCTCAAGGATGATCAGTGGAAACGGAATGCACCTGAGCTCAATTTTGAGTGTCATGGCAAACGCTGTGAATACTTATGTACATGTCATTTTTTTCGTTTTTTTAATTTTAAATAAACTGCAAAGATTTCAAATAAACTTCTTTCACGTTGTCATTATGGGGTATTGTTTGTAGAATTTTGAGGAAAACAATGAATTTAATTCATTTTGGAATAAGGCTGTAACATAAAATGTGTAAAAAGTGAAAGCGCTGTGAACACTTTCCAGATGCACTGTATGGTGCAGTGCTCCATAAACACATAGTGGGGCTTGGCTCCACCCATACTTCGACCTCACAGCATTTCATTGACGTCAGCAGGAGCCAATGGCAAGTCCCTGTGCCAAGAGGAAGAGAGGGGAGAGAAAATTGCAGCCATGCACAGCGCTGGATCAATTAAGTATTCAGGTAAGTATTTAGGAAGGAGAGGGAGGACAGCAAGATGTAAAGTGTTTTTAACCTTAATGAAGGGAATGCATTAATGTGGTAGTAAACTCAGTTCTACCACTTTACCTACAGGCAAGCCTATAGTAAGGCTCATCTGTAGGTACTGTGAATATCTCCCAAAACTTGCAGAGTGCATGCAGCGCCAGTGATATTACTGGCGCATGTGCTCTGAAGGTCCGGCATGCAGTGTTGGGCCTTCAGAGCCCGAGCCGTAAATTGTGGCTCTCATGCACGTGCGATGACGTCATCACACCCTGGCCACTCATGTAGCCGGAGGACGCAAACCCAGAAGGAAGACCTGGGGAAGATGTCAGCCCTCTCAGCAGTGACAGCACAGTGCTGGAGGGCTTCGTTCTAAGATAAGTTTCTCATGCTGTGCTAGTATGCGATGCATACTAGCACATTATGACATTGCCTTGCAATTAACATGAAGAAAATATATGTAGACAGTATATTTCTGCTTTGTAATTTACAAAAAGAAAATTTTTTTGACAGAGGATTTTTAGTAACCCCCAAACATCTAACATGGAACCAGACTGCCCTGTGTATTCTGCTATACATTACGTTGTAGACTGTACAATTTAATACAATGGAAAATCCTATGGCTTTTGGGGCTTATATTAAATGACAAATGTGCTAGTGATTTTTGTATTATATACAGTATTTTGAATTGCTTAATACATTCTATGCTTTAAGATAAAAAAAAACTTTGTGTAGCAGCCCCCCAGCACCCCCCTAATTACTTACCTGAGCCTTATCTCACTTAAGTGATGCCCACGAATCTCTAAGCCATCCGGGACACTCCTTCTGACTGGCTGAGACATAGCAGCGGAGCGATTGGCTCCCGCGGCTGTCTATCAAAGTCATTCAATTAGGGGAGAGAGGGGGCGGGGCCGGGTCTCCGTGTCTGAATGGATACACAGAGCTGTGACTCGGCTCCAGTGCCCCCATAGGAAGCTGCTGACTGTGGGGGCACTCGATAGGAAAAGGGGCCAGGAGCAGCAAAGAGGGACCTGAAAAGGAGGATCCGGGCTGCACTGTGCAAAACCAACTGCACAGAGGAGGTAAATTAAAAAAAAAAAAAAAGGAGACTTTACAATCACTTTATTCTTTTTGCAGTTTAGTAGCAGTGGAAAACCGATTCATTCAATGCAAATTGCTTTTCCTGATTCTTCCTAATGGCAACGGCCTAAAACAATAGCCAGTAGTTAAAACTAAATGGCTTACCTGTGCGATCATAAGACTCATGACAGGTCTTTGTAATCTCTGCAGCCAATTCTATTTGATGTCCTGTTTTATCATTTGGTGCAGCATCAGCCCCAAGAGCAAACATGCCGCCAGCAAAACAAGTTAAATGGCCCATTTTATGTTCCAGGAGACCACCTTTCCACTCAGCAATGTATGTCAAGCCATTACTAGATTTACGAATTAAATGGGTCTCAATGGCCTATGGAAGAAAAAAAAGAAAACTAAAATTAGTCCTAACCGCAATTTCACAACTAACAGACAATCCAGGCTACTATAATTGATGTACTTTGGCATTCTAAAATTTCCAGATGCCTAATGTTAGTCCTTTACACTCCATTAAGGATGAGCTCAGGCGTGTTCGCAAGCCGCACGTGCCGAGCCCGCCAGGAAGTCGGCACCACACAGTGCTAATCACAGGGAGTGAGACATTGTCCCGATGTGCGGCTGCAGAGATCGGGAAATGTCTCGCTGCTTGCGATTAGCGCTGTGCAGTGCCGACCTCCTGGCGGGCTCAGCATGTGCGGCTTGCGAACACGTCTGAGCTCATCCTTACTCTCCATCCTTGTTTAATCCAGTGGCCACATCTCCTGCATATTTTAGGCCGGGTTCACACTATTCCGAATTAGATGCAGATTTCCCCGCATACAATTCACAATAGCAGGAGAATGTGACCGGCTCTCTATGGAGCCGGTTCACATATCTCCAAAGTGGCTCCGGAGCGAATTTGCACAGGAGCCCTGTGCGTCTTTTGGTCTGTTTCAGGTCTGAATTCAGCCCAAAATTTGGGCTGAAATCGGACCTGACACAGTGAACCAGGATGCACAGGACCCCTGCTGTGAGGCACATCGGCATGCAGTGTGAACTGAGCCTCATAGAAAGCATTGTTAAAGCTCGTTTTAAAATGTCTGACAGTGGGATATCCAGACAGCTTCTTGGAGATTTTGGCTTAAAAATACATTAAGAATCTCAAAAATGCCAGAGTGTACCTTGCCATTAATGAACAGTTCACACAATTCCTCAAACAAGTCTCAAGTACATGACGTTTCCTAAACGAGGACACAAGCTTTAACTAGTAGCCACATCCAAATCTTAGGTTTCCTCATGTACTGTTTCACAAATTTCTGAATGACCCTATTCAGATCCTTTTGATTTTGTTTTGATCCTAGGGAAGCACAGTGACTTAGTGAATAACGCCTTACTGTGCTGGATACCCGGTTCAAATCACGGTCAGGACACCATCTTGCGTGGAGTTTGCATGTTCTCCCTGTGATTATGTGGGTTTCCTCTTGGAACTTCGATTGCTGCTTACGCTAGAAGACCTGCTAAAAGACTAATTGACTGCTATCCAAATTGGTCCAAATATGTGTTCACGTGTATGTATGCATGTGAGATAAGGAGCTTTAATTGTAACCACCTTGAGGCCAGCGTTTATATGAATGCACAGTATGTAAAGTGCTGTATAAATTGTCTGCATTATTAATATCTACCTGTATTAAGCAAATTCATTTTTGAGTCCCCTATTTAAACTTCTGTGAGATTGATGAATATTTTTTACTGCACCTTCTCTATTGCTCTATTTAATGGAACAATGGCTCTGTGATTGAATGACCGAGTCTCCACCCAAGTCTGGTAAGATGCAGAGGCTTTCTTACTGAGAAGAAATACATGGGACACTCATAAGATAAACACTAAACAATAAGTAAAGGTAGACTCGCGTATGTGTACAATTATTACATGTATTCCCATTGTTTAACAGCCAAAATCAGATGATTGGTACCTCAAAGGACTGCTGACATCAAATGATTGGCACATTAAAAAAAAACAAAAAAAAAACTAATCTCAAATGACTGGCACCTTGGAGAATTGCAGACACACAAAAGGTATCCATAATATATAGATCTATCCTTGAAGAATAAGATCACCTGAGTACCAGAGAAAAAGTAATTTTAAAATTGCAAGTATTTGGTTACTTTAATATACATTTTTCAATAACTTGCTATAGAAACCTTTGTCTCTATAAAAACCTTTGTCTGTGGGGTAGAGAAATATGTACTCTGAAATAGATCGCCTTTAGCCTATAAATCAGGATGAGCTAAAAACAGATACCAGGTATGCAGTTTGTTTAAAAAACGTTAAAGCTAACATAGCCAAAACAGAAAGAGAGAGGACATCTAAGGATATATCTCTTGTAGGTTCAAATGGTGGTTTCTGCAGGGCACAGAGAACCAGAATGAGGTTCCAAGGAAGCACAAGGTGCTGCGGGGGGGGGGGTGGGGGGGGGGTGGGGGGGGGATGGAACAATCTAAAATACACCTTGAATAAAAGGTTTTGACATGGGAAAGCAAAGCCTAAAGCCAAGTTCTGGTCAGTACTGATTGTGGGCAGGCCAGAATGCAAGGCACAAGAGAGTAATCTCTGGGATTGAAGTGCATATGTTCACACCAGGCAAAGGAGGATATCCAGATACGATTATAGATTCTTCTGGAGTTGTTTGACAGACTTAGATACCCCAATGTGTTTCAAAGAATAAGTTCACCTTTGGGAACATGTTAAACCCGATTTTAGAGTAACATTTTCATGTAACATTTTCTAAGCACTGCCGCCGCCCGCTGACCCAACTGCCGCCGCTGCCCCCCTGCCAGCAGTACGGGGAGAAGTTACCCGTACCACCTGTCACTATTTGAAAACAGCAGGGCTCTGCCCACATCCTTAGCAGCTGTCGGCTTGTAGTTCTCAATGAACAACCATGGCATTGTGGAGCACTGTAGTAGTTCATTAAGTCTGTCTGGAGTATTGGCTTACCTGTACAGGTATAGGCTGATACACTGATAGTGTGCAGGAGACCTGCATGGCATCAGCGATCTGCTGATCGCTGGTGCAATACTTTCCAGGCTCCTGCAACAAAAAATAATAAATGCATTTTTTTTTTTACATGCAAAAAAAATGTGCATTTATTTATTTTTTAAAAAGTGAACTTATCCTTTAAAACCTGGGCTTCAACAGTCCCATCCATAGGAATGATAGGAGGTGCCATTAAAATCAGTGACTAAAAAGCACAATGAAACAGGGGGCCAGAGACAGCAGGTCTGGCCAGTTGGGGAGAGGCCAAGGGTCGTCCTAGTAGTCAAAGTATGTCTGTGTACCAGGTTTCTTGGGGCCAGTTTGGTGCAAAGAGAATCACTGGTTTCTTCTGCTCTATTTAGTGGAGCGGACAAGGTAGAATGTGTACTGTAGGAAAGGCATAGCCTGAAATTAGACCAGGGGTTTATCAAGGTATCGGACACTTGCACTAGCAGGTGCTTGGTCCTGGTCACAGACAGAGGTAGAGAAGGGACTTGCTGTTTTGCAGAAAGGGCAAGGCAGAAAAAGCTGCCTTTGTCAGGTAGGCCACCTATTGCATGCCCAAAATTGAACTAGAGCCAGATGCAAAGTTGGGTGTTAAATATTGGTCCTTCTCTGGTGCAAGGGAGCCACTGTCACTATAAGGTCTGGTGCGGGCCTTCACCAGAGCAAATGTTTCCCTGAGTTTTTGCCATGGTTCCGTTTCACCGTAGCTAAGGGCGAGGGTAATCCCTCATTATGTATGCACGAAGTAGGGTGAGAAATATAGGGCAAGCCTGTCCAGAAGGAGTACACAGCACCTTGGGTGTAGACCTTCCTGTAGAGAAGCCATGGTGAAAGGGCAAAAGGAAGGGCCCGAGTATCTCATAGGGGCTCTGGGAGGAAGTAGTGGCAAAGTGTGCAACCTGTCTTGCGAGGCAACAACTGGTCATCTGGCTCCACATAGTTGAGATTTAAGCACCGAGTTTGAAAGGTGTATACTGTAAAGTGAACACATTCCAAACATAGCTCCTGTTTTTACAGCAACTGCAAGATACAGAGTGGCCCTGTCTTAACTGTCCATCATGATGGACCCTATAGAGTCCAGTCATCGCTCAACATAGTGGGTATACTCCCAAAGGGGTCTTCAGGTTGTAAGTTCTATAGGAAAGGACCATGGCCCTGCAGCTGTAAAGCACCCAGTGGCTCACTACATGCATTGCACAAAGTGTCAAGGTAAGTGCCCATGACTAATAACTCATATGCTAGAAATGGAATGGGGAAGTTCATTCATATATTGAGGACTTTGACCTCATCAAGCACAAAGACTATAAAATATTTGTACATATTTAAAACATGTTTATGCAAAGTAATATTGATTTTTTTTTTTGCTGAATCTGAAGTTGCAGCTCCCACATTTGTATTCTTATTGGTTCACTTGGTAAAAAAAGGAATACAACCTCTAAACATCAGTACTGCCATAATCTGCAATCAATTCAAGAAGACAGTGCTCTGTAAAGACTGTACATTAATCAAGTCCATAAATACTAGTGGCATACAGTACAGTATAAGGTAAAGAATAAAGTGCATCTGTTATATTTAGCGCAAAATGAATTCCTCACCCTCATCTAAATCTTAAAGCAAATTCATACTGCCTACATCATATTTTTTATTTTTTTTGCAGGAAAGGTCAAGGTCAACATATAAAGTTGTACCCTGCAAAGATGCAATTATGCTTAAAAAGATGTGATACATGCAGTTTTATGCCTAAGCATTCTCTATTTTGAGATTAAGCTGGTGCTTGTCTTTCTGTAACGTGTTTAGTATATAAAAGGACATTAATGTAATCAGTAATACTTGCATTACTAAGTAATCACAAAACACCAAATGCATGTATGTTGTGATGCTGATAATTAACCATGGTTTGCTACAAATGTGTCTTACTGGAAACTGGAACATCACAACACTAATTAGTGCTGTACTAATAATTCACTGCTACGCCAAAGTCCAACATTCTGACACCAGTTTTGACAAATGAAGTCATCAAATAGCATAATACAATGAAATATTTATGTTTTGCATATCAAAAAGTTTCAGACAATTAAAAAGATCAGAGTTACCTCTTGAGTCACCGTGGCTTTGTGTCATGATTAATTGATGCATGGTGGACACAGATATTAGAGCATGCTAATGAAAGGCTGTCATTACAGAAGAAAGTTAATGCCAAGAATGATGACTGCTTAATGATCGCATACAGTGTGTGCATGGAAAAGATAGAAGCACATTACCTTGAGGAATAATAGCAGCAATTTATCCTCTGTGTAGAATCTGCTCACTTTCCAAGGAAGGGGGTATGTGAACAGAAAAAAGAACAGCCTCTTTATAATGGATGGATGCACTCAATGCAGCATGCATGAATGATACTCTGTCATGCTATGTTTTAAACCAATCACACACTCAATTAGGTAACAAAACCAATCGCTTTGCTCCATTCCCTATATCCCTTTCAAAAATGTTTTTAATTGCAATGAAGCACAAAGCATCAATAACCAAGACAAAATCTATAATCTGTACTAAACCTGCACTTCTAGCCTAGAACTATACCAAGCAACCAGGTGAAAAAATGATATGCCACAAGGAAAGGAGAAGCGCACGTCTTTGCAAATTCAAGTTAGTAATTCAGAACAGGGAACACAATATTTGAAGTCAGAAAGGTATCATTAGGGTCCTCAGCAATTTCTGCTAGATCTTGATAAACACTGTAATCATCTTGTATGAACACCTTTGGAAAAAGTGTCAGATCAGAGATGGAAAATCAAACTGTTTAAACACAAAACACAACACATGGATGAAGCAAATTATTTCATGCTAAATTGTTCCAGTCTGTCAAGAGACAGCTAAGGAAATTTCAGTCTCTGCAGCTGTCATTTCTTTTTTTCTTTTCAGAGGTATCATTAGATTACTTACACATTTTATGCAAGTTAATAGCCAGGATATTGTGTTCATGACTCAAAGCTTACTCATAAAGATGGATTGGAAGAGTACAGAATAAATAAGAGCAAGTCCGGTCAAACATGTACAGGAGGAAGACGTGATCAACACATGGCCTTAATGCTGTATTACACCCAAAAACGCTACACATGGAGGTCAAAGGGAAAGCAGCGCAAACACCCCATAATCCTGTGCAGTGCACATGGTTGTGGTGTGATCGTTGGCAAAAATGGGGTCAAAACCGGCGGTGAGGCATTGCAATGCTTCCTCACCGCCTGTCAGTAGCATCTGGAGTGTGATCTGGAAGTGGGCTTAAGAGGCAAGGGAGATTTAGATGCACATCTATGCTCTTACTGTAAGAGCAGCAAGGATGTGGAATTCCCTTCCACAGGCATTGGAAGGGGATCAATAGTTTCAAAAAACTATTCGATAAACACCTGAACGACCGCAACATACAGGGATATAACGAGGCAGTACAGACATATAATCACACACATAGGTTGGACTTAATGGACTGGTGTCTTTTTTTCAACCTCGCCTACTATGTAACTATGTAAATCTAAACTTAAACCCATAGATTTAAAAGGTTTTCCAAAACTTTTAGGGTAGATTTAGACATGCATCTAACCTCCCTTGCTTCTGAAGCTCAATTCGCTTTCGGATCGCGATCCAGAGGTTACTGACAGGCAGTAAGAAAGCGATGTGATGCCTCCTCACCACCTGTTCAACCCCATTTTTGCTTTAGTGGCACTTCCCCATTGACTTGCATGTGTAGTGTTCGGGAGGCTTGCCGATTATTACATGTTGGGTTGATTTAGCCGCAGTCACAAGGCAAAGCATCCCTCTCCACTACCTATTGCAGCTTAAGGGGGGGTGGTGGGTGGTTGGCAGGAGGCAAAAACACAGCTTGACTGCGCATTTTTGCTGCCCAACAGCAAGTCTAAATGAAGCCTTAAAGTGGTTGTAAACCCCATTCATGAAATGTGAACAAAACATATCTGTAGTGTTTACCTGTCTCTCTCCAAAGCTGTAAGTGTCGTTTCTCTCTGGTGCTTCGTTCCTGTTATTAGAATGAGTCACTTCTGAGAAATTTTCCTGACACGAGATAAAATTTGTGACGGGGAGGGAGATAAGCACACAGCTTGTCTATTCAGACTACAGCTCTGTATGTCCCTTTTCCTATGTGGAGGGGGTTGTGTCCCTTTCCTCCAATCAACTCTCACACAGCGTATAAGAGCTGTAACTGCAGCTCTCCACCCCCTCCTCTGTACTCCTCATAGATGCAGATGGATTTTATCACAATTGTGCTCTCTTGAAGGGTTGTAAACCAAATACTGCAGATAAAAAAGTAAAACTTATGTAGGAGAATTTGTTTAACCACATGCCGACCAGCGCTACGTCCCCTTTAAATCACGGCATTGTGGGTGTGCAGCCATGTACTTCGTGACCACTGCATACTCACTGACCGTGCCTGCGGGTCCCGCGGACTCTATGTCTGCCAGGGGCCCGCGATCGTGTCATGGAGCGGCAGAACGGGGCGATACCTATGTAAACCAGGCATGTCCCTGTTCTGCCTAGCAACATGACAGATCTACTGCTCCATGTCATCGGGAGCAGTGATCTCTTGTCATGTTCTAGTGAGACAATCCCCCCCCCCCCCCAGTTAGAATCACTCCCTAGGACACACTTAACCCCGACAATTGCCCCATGTGTTTAACCTCTTTCCTGCCAGTGCCATTTACACAGTAATCAGTGCATTTTTATAGCACTGATCGCTGAATAAATGACAATTGTCTCAAAATAGTGTCAAAAGAGTCCGATGTGTCAGACATAATGTCGCAGTAACTATAAAAAAAAAAAAAAAAAAAAAAAAAAAAAAAACACATGCAGATCGTTGCCATTACTAATAATAAAATAAAAAATGCCATAAATCTAACCCCTATTTTGTAGACGCTGTAACTTTTGCGCAAACCAATCAATATACACTCATTGGGATTTTTTTTTTACCAAACATATGTAGAGGAATACATATCAGCCTAAACTGAGAAAGTAATTCTTTTTTTTATATATTTTTTGGGGGTATTTATTATAGCAAAAAGTAAAAAATATAGCTTTTTTTTTCAAAATTGTCGTTTTTTTTGTTTATGGTGCAAAAAATAAAAACTGCAGAGGTGATCAAATACCACCAAAAGAAAGCTCTATTTGTAGGAAAAAAGGACGTTAATTAAAATTAATATAGCATTAACAAAATTAATTTTAATTTAGTTAATTTTAATAAATTTTGTTAATTTTGTTAATGCTATATTGGTACAAAAGGGAGCTGGAACTTAGAGGAAAAAAAAAATGGACAAAAAGGTGAACTTGGCCTTTAATAAAGTAGTTTATTGCACTAGGGTTGTGCTTCCCTTTTTTTTAATTTTACAAATTCTGGTGACTACGAGGGATTTAACTCACATTGAGGAAAATGCTTGCACATGCTTACACAACTCAGGATCACGTGAGTGGAATATTTACAGTGTGCCTTTTATCTTTAAAGCCAAACGCCTAGATAAAATATTCCCTTCGGGGAATCAATGCCGCCCATAAGGTTGCCACCAGATCCCTTTAAACCCGAACACATATGAATTACACAGGTTCTGAGGCTATTTTAATGCAGATAAGGCACCGAGTTTAATTAGCACCTTAATTAGCCACAGAACCTGAGTAATAAATATGTGTATAGATTTAAAGAAAGGGATGAGGTGGCAACCCTAGAGATATATGTATATTGCAAGGATTTTAACAAACTTTGTTGCAGATTCCTACCTTTTGTTATTCTGAAGAAATCCCTGTGCGTTCTTCTGTGCCCATATGGGAAAAGCTGAGTTAGACTTACCGGTAACTCCTTTTCTGAGAGTCTTCCAGGACAGCCCATGAGACCTTGGGCTCCTCCTACCAGGACAGGAAACACGTCACCCCCACCAGATAAAAGGGCGGTCCTCCAGGCCCATGTCAGTATTCTCAAGAACCGTAGGACCCTGCAAAACATATGCATAATACACATAACTTCAGACAATACCGGGTGGGAATCCGGCTGTCCTGGAAGACTCTCAGAAAAGGAGTTACCGGTAAGTCTAACTCAGCTTTTCTCCAAGCGTCTTCCAGGACAGCCCATGAGACGATGAGCCAGAACTTACCAGTCTAGGGAGGGACAACTGCCTGAAGGACCTTACGACCAAACGCCTGCTCCTGAGCTGATAGGAGATCCAGGCGATAATGTTTAATGAAGGTCGAGTAACTGGACCAAGTGGCAGCCCTGCAAATTTGTTCCGGTGAGGCACCAGCCCTCTCAGCCCAAGACGTAGACAAGGCTCTAGTTGAGTGCGCAGTAACAAAAGGTGTAGGGACCTCCCTAATTTTGTAAGCTTCCAAGATGGCTTGCTTTATCCATCTAGCCAATGTGGCTTTAGATGCACTATTCCCCTTGTGAACTCCAGAAAAGAGGACAAACAAGGCATCAGTTTTCCTAAAGGTCTTCGTGACCTCAAGATAGACCAAGAGAATCCTTCTTACATCTAGAAAACTAAATTTTCTTTCTAAGTCGCCCTGTGGCGAACTACAAAAGGTTGGCAATACAATGTTTTGAGATCGGTGGAATGTACTTGCCACCTTGGGCAAAAAACCTGGATCAGTTCGTAACACAACTCGATCCTCAAAAATCGTGAGGAAGGGCCCCCTAACTGATAGGGCCTGCAACTCACTTACCCTACGAGCTGAGGTAACAGCTATAAGGAACACAGTTTTTAATGTAAGTAATTTAACTGACATACTTTCCAGAGGTTCAAACGGAAATTCTACCAGAGTTTGAAGTACTAGGGACAGATCCCACGTTGGACAACTTCTCACTACTACTGGTCTGGCCCTAGAGATAGATTTGAAAAATCTGGCTATAGTGGGATTTTCCAGGAGAGAAAACTGGAGGAACACACTAATAGCTGCCGCCTGTACCTTTAGGGTACTAACAGAAAGACCTTTGTCGACACCCTCTTGGAATATATGGCTCTAGTAACTGGCTTCCTGCAATTAACGAGAGTCCTGACTACTTTGTCAGAGAACCCTTGGGCGCTCAGTATCTTTTCTTCAGATACCAGGCCGTCAAGTTTAAGGAAACCACCTGAGGGTGTGATACTGGACCCTGCCATAATAGGTCTTCCCTTTTCGGAAGACTCCACGGAGGCTCTGAAACCAGAGACTGTAGCAGGGAAAACCATGGCCTCTTGGGCCAAAACGGGGCAATTAGAATCAGATCTGTCTCTTCCAGCCGAAACTTCCGGAGGACTTCTGGAATCAGCCTGATTGGCGGAAAGGCATAACATAGGCCTGGAGGCCACAGGTTCGCCAGAGCATCGATCCCCAAGGCTTGGTCTGCCGGGTTCATGGAAAAGAATATCTCCGTCTTGCGGTTGTTTCGGTTTGCGAACAAATCCGCTACCGGATAACCCCATCTCTTGGTGAGGTCTGCAAAGACTTCGGGATGAAGGGACCAGTTGTCTCGGTCTATCCTGTGACGGCTGAGATAATCTGCCAGGCAATTGTTTTTCCCCTTCAGGTGTACAGCAGAAATGGAGGCTAGATTCCCCTCTGCCCATGAAAGGATCTCCTGGGCAATGGACTGAAGCCTCCGGCTTCTCGTGCCTCCCTGCTTGTTGATATACGCGACTGTCGCTATATTGTCTGACAGGATTTGGAGGTTGTGACCCCTGATCTCCATCTGAAAAGACTGGAGGGCTCTCTGGACTGCAAGCAGCTCTCTTTGATTGGATGAGGCCCTTGCCTCCTCTGGGGACCACTCTCCTTGTGCTACTGCATTGCTGAGGTGGGCCCCCCATCCCCAGGAACTCGCATCCGTGGTAATCCTTCGGGAAATGGGAAAGGACCATGGGAGACCTCCTGCTAGGTGCTGAGCAGCTCTCCACCACCACAGGCTTCTTTTTATCCTGTCGGGAAGCCAGATCCTTGACTCCAGGGACCTTACGTCCCCATCCCAGTTTCTTAAAAGAAACCTTTGTAACGGACGCTGAGGAGTCTCGCCCATGGTACTGCGGGAAAACATGAGGTCATAAGACCCACTGCCCTCGACACCTGTCTCAGAGAGACCGACTGGTTGGTCTGCAATGTAGACATAGTCTGGAACACTTTGGTAATCTTCTCCTGAGGAAGAAAAACTCTTTGGTTCACGGAGCAAAAATCGTAACCCAGATAAGTTACTTTCTGGGCCGGAATCAAGGACGATTTTTCTTTGTTTATTAGCCAACCTAGGGACTGTAAGAAGTCCTGTACAGCCTGGAGATCTTCCAACAGCCTTTGGTATGATTTTGCCACTATCAGGAGGTCGTCTAAGTAAGGGATAACCGTTATTGCCTTTAATCTTAGAGGAGCCAGCACTTCCCCCAACACCTTCGTAAAGATGCGTGGGGCTGAGGAAAGACCGAAGGGGAGGGCCTGAAATTGAAAATGTCGGGTCCCCATACCCGTCTTCACTGCCAATCTCAAAAACTTTTGGAAGGCTGGATGGATAGGGATGTGAAGATAAGCATCCCTTAAGTCCAACGTGGCCATAAAGCAGTTTGGGTATAGTAGGTTTTTGATTGTAAAAACCGTCTCCATACGGAAATGTTTGTATCTGATGGACTTGTTTAAGGTCCGGAGATTCAGGATAAGTCGAAACTTTCCTGCTGGCTTTCTGACCACAAATACATGGGAATAGAATCCCTTGCCCCGCTCCGATCGAGGAACAGGAATCAGGACTTTTTGATCTAATAAGTCTCCGATCTGGAGACCCAGAGCCCTTGCTTTCTCCCGATCTTGTGGAGGAAATGTGACCAACAAACGTTCTGGTGGTTGGTGAACAAACTCCAGCCTGTACCCGTTGCTCACTAGGTCCAGGACGAAGGGGCTCAGAGTGACTGCTGCCCACTGTGGGATGAAGGCCCTCAATCTCCCTCCCACCGGGGAACACAAGTCACTGCGGCTTGGCGGGCTGTTGAGGAGGGTTAAATAGCACTCCCCCTTTGCCTCTGCCTTTGTGCCCAGTCCAATGCTTTTTCGGCCTGCTGTCCTTTTCTCTAGGACTCTGTTGCCTGTTTTGGCCACGAAAAAATTTTCTGGCTGTCTGAACTCTCTTTTTCTCTGGAAACGCCTTTTTCTTATCAGCCGTGCGTTCCAGTGCCTCCTGTAGACCTGGGCCAAATAAATGATCGCCAGTTAAAAGGAAGGCCACAAAGGCGCAACTTGGAGGCCGAGTCCCCTGACCAGGTCTTAAGCCAAAGGCTTCTTCTGGCCGAGTTCACTAGAGCCGAAGTCCTGGCTGACATTCTTACCGACTCAGCGGAAGAATCTGCCAAAAAACCCACTGCCTGAAATAGGAGAGGAAAAGACTTTAAAATTTGCTCTCTGGAGGTACCTGCTGACAGATGTGACTGAATCTGAGTCAACCAAACCTCCAGATTTCTGGCCACACAAGTGGAAGCCAAAGCTGGTTTCAGGTTTCCAACTGCTGAGTCCCAGGCTCTGTGGAGAAGGATATCCCCCCTCTTGTCCATCGGATCCTTAAGCGTACCCATATCATCAAACGCCAGGTCCGAGTTTTTTGAAACTTTTGAAAGAGGTGCGTCTAACTTGGGATTCTTATTCCATGGCTGCGCAGTGTCCTCATCAAAAGGAAACCTCCTTTTTAGGTTACTGGAGAAGAATGGTTTTCTCTCAGGATTATCCCATTCCAGTTTAATAGTATCAACCAAAGAACTATGAACTGGAAACACACTTGATTTTCTCTTATGTAATCCTTTATACATAAGATTATGTTTGGATAACTGAACCTCTTCCTCTTTTAATTCAAGGGTAGTATAGATAGCCTTTAATAAGTCATCTACATCCTCAACAGATAACTTAAATCTTGAGCCTCGAGTGGATTCTCTATCTCTGAGCTCTGTATCTGACCCTGATTCTTCCAGAGAAGAACGGGTAGATCTGACCTCAGCCTCAGTCTTCACTCTCTGCCTGCTGCGGAGTGCTTACTGACGCCTTCAGTGAAGACGGACTCTCTGCTGGAGTCTGGAGCTTGTCAATAAGCGTTCTAAAGGAACTGAAGGTGGACGCAAGCTCATCCCTAACAGAAGTAAGCATCTTCTGGCACGAGGCAACCGGGTCATCCTTTACTAGGCCTTCTATACAGGTGCGACAAACTGCTTTGCTCCATGAGGAGCTCAATTTGTTTTGCGCAAACCGCACATTTCCTTTTAAGTGGCTGCGCTTGGGCCTTGTCCTGAGTCTTGGTCTGCAAGACAAAATAAATGACCCACAATGTAATTAAAGCCACACAATCACTCCGTAACACCACGTGCAGGAGGGAGGAAATGTGTCCCCTTACACCCACTACTACAGAGGGGGGAGGGGGAGGGAACACTCACAGGGATAGTAAGGTGGTGACAGAACACCCCAGGCTTACCTGTGAGGTGCTGGTGTTGGGAACTGCATCCGCTGCCTGTGCAGGTACTGCAGGAGGATCCATTCTGCCCCTCTTGGTCATCCACAGCCTGGCTGCTTAACACCAAGAAACACCAGCAGCCAGCGTTCTCTGTTCGCGCCGTTTATGAAGACTGGAACCTCGTCTCCGGCGCCCGATGATGATGTCATATGCCCCAGAAGTAACCCTCTCCAGGCACTTCCTGTGGGCCAGCTTGGAGCGCAATAGCTCCGCCCCCTCGAACGCTGCGGCTTCCTCCATTCCTTGCTCAGATCAGCCAGGCTGTCGGCAGGGAAGGACAACCGAAGCTCAGCTGAGCTAGAGTGCAATGCACTGCGCTAGGGGCACGACCTCACACCGGTCCTGGCCCTCTCCAGGCACTGAGGACAGAGAACAGCAACACAGCCAACCTCCCCAGCGGTGTGCTGCTTCTGGCAGAGGAAGAGGTAAGTGATATGCCCCAGAAAAAGGCCATACAAAGCCCCTGCTTATAAGGCCTATGGGAGCAGGTTCCATGAACATGTTACCCCCCGTCCGGAGGAAACACAAATAACTGACATGGGCCTGGAGGACCGCCCTTTTATCTGGTGGGGGTGACTTGTTTCCTGTCCTGGTAGGAGGAGCCCAAGGTCTCATGGGCTGTCCTGGAAGACGCTTGGAGAAAGTGAGTTTAATGGAAGGGGTTTCATAATCCTCAATCAGCTGTGGCACCTGCAGGGCACTAATAAGCAAAGCTGCTGGGCCTGCATCCCGTCAGATGTGTTCCTATTGGGAGTGTCTCATCAAAAATTAAATTTTTGTTCCAGGGGATGCTTGAAATCTGATTTGTATCTTAGTGTAGACTTCTGGGAAAATCAGTGAGCCAATCAAACAAGCAGAAAATGAAGTTTCTGTGGGGGTGTTCTGTACACATTCTGTTTACAGAACACCTCCAGGTAGCCATACTGCATTTTCAGAAATCACAGTGGCTGCAGATTGAAAAGGAAAGGTCATTTTTAATAACATTCAATGACAATATGATTTGTGTGTCTCAATTGTATAGGCTATATTTTTTTCTTTGTTTACCATTTTTGTTCCCCGCAAAAGTGGAGTTACCCTTTAAAGGCTAAGTTCACCTTTTTTTTTCTAAAATTCAAGCTCCCCTGTGTACCAATACAGCATTAATGTAGTTATTTTGCAACAATAAAACCGCTTTCCATTAATTCTACATGGGCTTACCTCACTCTATTCATAGCTGTTTAACCGCTTGCCCACTGTCAAGTGATGAAGGAGCGGTGCGGCTCTCATTCTAGGTGGACGTCATTTGATGGTGCCCCAGAACAGGCGCGCAGCCCGGTGATGGTGGCCGGGCCGTGATCCTAGGACATGGCACGACCCCGATCTCTGTAAAGAGCCAATGACACGGCTCTTTAACCATGTGATGGGCTGTGTCCAATCACAGCCTGTCACATTTAAATGCGCAAGTGCCATTAATCGTCTCTTCTTGCCTCACACAGTGTGTGGTGAGGAGTGTCGATTAGCGGCATCTCCTCTGAGGGGGGACCAGGGCAGGTAATCGGGGCACTGATCATCAGTGCCCTGCTTACAGGAAAGCCCAAGCAGTGTCCATTAGTGCCACCAATCAGTGCTCATCAGTGATGCCAGTCAGTGCAGCCTTTCAGTGGCTGCTCATCAATGCCACCCATCAGTGTCACCTATCAGTGCTCATTAGTGCGGCATATTAGTGCCCCCTCATCAGTGCCACCTAATCAGTGCCCATAAGTGCAGCCTATCAGTGCAGCCTCATCAGCGCACATTAGTCTTTTTTTTAGTAAAAATTAAAAACCCATCAGTGATTAAATACTACCAAAAGAAAGTTATATTTGTGTGAAGAAAATTATTAAAAATACATTTGGGTACAGTGCTGCATGACCTCGCAATTGTCATTCAAAATGCGACAGCGCTGAAAGCTGAAAAATGGCCTGGGCAGGAGGGGGTGAAATTGCCCTGTATTTAAGTGGTTAAAAACCACAGCTTGATTACTTCTGCCTTACTTCCTGGACAGACTTTAGGTCATGATACGGGAAAGAGTTGTCCAGGTGAGGGTAGATGATATAGGGTGTGTGCTAATGAGATCAGCTGGTCAACTCCCTTTCCTGTGTCATGACCGAAAGTTTGTCCAGGAAGTAAGACAGAAGTAATCGAGCAGTGTGTTTAAACAGCTATGAAGAGAGTGAGGTAACACTGTGTATAATAAACGGAAAGTGTTTTTTTTTTTTTTGCAAATAAGTACATTAATGCTATATTGGTACAAAAGGGAGCTGGAATTTAGAGGGGAAAAAAATGGGCAAAAAGGTGAACTTGGCCTTTAATAAAGTAGTTTATTGCACTAGGGTTGTGCTTCCCTTTTTTTATTTTACAAATTCTGGTGACTACGAGGGATTTAACTCACATTGAGGAAATTTCCATCCCCCTCCTATAGTGGCTATGGGTCAAGAAGCAAAGGGAAAGCTCAATGGAGCAGACAGCAAACATAAAAAAAAACAACAAGCAAAACACAAATTTGCCTTTAGTTTTACTTTAACCACTTGCTGACTGCATAACTTATGGCGGCAGAGCGTCCCTCCTGCAGCAGATCCCATACCTAGTACGTGATCTGGAACTTCTGGGTATGGGAACCATGGCTGTGCTGCAAATAGACATTTAGCCAACAGATGTCTGCCAACACCCTCTGATTGACGAGGAGAGACACAGAACAGAGCTCTGCCTATGTAAACAAGGCAGAGCTCTGTTCTGTCAGATGAACGATGGATGGATTTTCTTTCCCTGCAATGCAAGGAATAAAATCCATCAGATCCCTAAGTAAAACAGCACACACAGCATACAAAAACACTGGTTAGGCACACATTTAACCCTCTGATCACCCTAGCTGTTTAACCCCTTTCATCCAGTCATTAGTACAGTGAGAGTGCATATTTTAAGCACTGATTACTATATTAGTGTCACTGGTTCCCACAAAGTTTTAGACTGTTTGCTGCAATATCACGGTCCCACTATAAGTCACTGTTTGCTGCCATTACTAGCATAAAATAAATAAAAATTCCTGTATATATATCCCATAGTTTGTAGATGCTATAACTTTTGCGCAAATCAATATAAGCTTTATTTTAATTTTTAAAAAGATGTAGCAGAATACATATTGGCCTACATTTATGAAGAAATTTGATTTTCTTTTTATTGGACAGGTGATTATATCTATATAAATATACACATATATACAGTATCTCACAAAAATGAGTACACCCCCAGCATTTTTGTAAATATTTTATTCTATCTTTTCATGTGACAACACTGAAGAAATTACACTTTGCTACAATGTAATGTAGTGAGTGTACAGCTTGTATGACAGTATAAATTTGCTGTCCTCTCAAAATAACTCAACACAGCCATTAATGTCTAAACCGCTGGCAACAATAGTCAGTACACCCTTAAGTGAAAATGTCCAAATTGGGCCAAAAGTGTCAATATTTTGTGTGGCCACCATTATTTTCCAGCACTGCCTTAACCCTCTTGGGCACCCTCTTGAGCATGGAGTTCACCAGAGCTACACAGGTTGCCACTGAAGTCCTCCTCACACCTGAAACCTTGTAACACCAACGAGTCACATGACGCCTGGGAGGGAAAATGGCTAATTGGGCCCAATTTGGACATTTTCACTTAGAGGTGTACTCACTTTTGTTGCCAGCGGTTTAGAAATTAATGGCTATGTGTTATTTTGAGGGGACAGCAAATTTACACTGTTTTACAAGCAGTACACTCACTACTTTACATTGTTGCAAAGTGTCATTTCTTCAGTGTTGTCACATGAAAAGATAGAATAAAATATATATACAAAAAATGTGAGGGGTGTGCTTTTGTGAGATACTGTGTATATAATATATATATATATATATATATATATATTTGTTTGGTTATAGCCAGATAGAGTAACATAGTGCTGTATCGCAAAAATGACCTGGTCATATAGGGTGGGGGGTGGTTGGTAAATCTTCCGGAGCGGAGGTCAAGTGATTAAAGCTAAAATTCAATTTGCAGTGACCCCCTCCCCCCCGGCTACCACTCACCCTTTCACTTTGCTAATCCATGGGTGTGTGCAGGTCCTCACCATTCTGAAGTATAATGCAGTCCTATTTGTCCCGCATTGTACTTGATGACATCAGCATGTGACTGCACTGAAGAAAAGAGGCTTTAGGTGATAGATTAACAGTAAAGGGGAAGCCTGCCAGAAATAAGGAATTAAGGCAAGTATTACACCTAATTCTTCTACCCCTAGATATAAAGAGTGTTTGACCCTTGTAGTATGGGGAGATATTGTTTTCCTGGTGGCCAGCATTAAAAAATTAACCCCAAAAACAAACCATTTAAGGATACTTGAGTTACAATACATTAAATGTAATGGCTGCATCAATTTCCTTTTTTGGAGCTTTAAGCCCTTTCCTAGCAACACAATGTCGCATCTTTAATGAACCAAAACCCATCTTAACACAACTTCGAACATACTATATATATGCCCATCATTGAGAATTGTGACGAGTCTGAAACGACTCCTTCTATTCCAGAGATGAGACTCTATTAGGTAGTTACTTGAAAGCAAGTCAAGCGCATAATCACACATCTAAAACTCACTCTCAGAAGTGCATGATAAATAAAGGTTAAACAAAACTCTGCAAAAGAACTACTTTCAAATTCAAGACAGCCAACCCTTCATATTTCAAACTTAAAATAAACGCCAACACCAATGACAAGAGGCTAATTCACACATTGGAAATTAGTATGACACACTGATGAAATCTATGGTAATAAGTTTTGCAACTCTTACACACCAGCACATGCAACGTATTGCTCCATAATAATGAGATTTTAAATTATGGCCTGTGATCATATCCTGAAACAGTACAGAAAGGTTTTTCTATGGAATATCCATTATTTTCTAATAGGAGCTGTAGCATTTGACATAATACTTGCTCTATTTGACATTAATTTGTAAAGAACACACCAAGCCAAAATTAAAATACTGGCTATTCACTGAAAGGATTTGAATTCAAGTTACCTGAACAGCATCATAATATAACTTCTTGGCTTCGTCATCAGTCTTGTCCGACATAAGCCATGCCTTTAGCAAATATTCATAGAAGCTATCGCCAAGTCCGCCCACAGACACGTGATCTGAAAACAAGAACACAATCAATTGCTGTAGTTAGGAGGAAAGCCTTAAAGTCAACACTCTGTACTTTAAGGCTCCATTCACATCTTGGTGTTTCCGAATGGAAATGATTAAAAATAGCAGAAAATTGTGGGACGCCCGTGCAATCGCCATTACTTACAATGGCACCCTGCAATTCTGCCCACAATTTGAAACAGCGGCGAATCATGGGACGCCTGTGCGATCCCCATCACTTCCAATGGCACCTCGATCACGGTACAATTTTGCCACGATTCGTCAAAGTGACAATCGCGGTAAAACTGAGCAAACAGAATAGCGGGACGCTTGTCACCCAAAAGAAGTACAATTGTGGCAAAATTGCACCACGATTGGGGTGCCATTGGAAATGGGTATCGCACGGGCGTCCCGTGATTTGCCGCTACTTAGAATCGCAGGCAGAATCTCGAGGTGCCATTGGAAGTGACAGAGATTGCACAGGCGTCCTGCTCTTTAGAATCGCAGGCAGAATCGCGGCAATTTGGAACGCCAAGATGTGAACAGAGCCTAAAATGGCATGTGTGAGCCACATGCATAGAAGTAACTGAAAAAAAAAAAAAAAAAAAGTGCCAGGGTAGCCATCCATCACCCTTCAAGTACTTTCCAGTGTAGAATTTGCTGTGGGTAATACACACACTTTCAAGCCCAACACCGAATGTTCAAAGACCCCCATTGTGCTACTACACAAAGTTTTCCCAAACAGGGACCTTTTCTTAACCCCTTTCTGCCAACCATACGTAGATATGCAGCCTCATGGATGTGGGCCTTCATCTGTGAGGCTTTATATCTGGATGCTCATCTTTGTTCGCTGTGCTCCCAGAACTTTTCATTTTTTTTTTTTTTTTTTTTTAAATTCCAACTCCGAGTTATGAACAGGTTAGGGACTGCCTGTTTGTTCTTAAATCGCATTTGTTCGTAGTCGGAAGCGCATGTGCACAAAAGAAGAGACATCGTTTTCCGATGATCTGTCAAGTAGCCGCGCATGCGCAGACATCGTTTTCCGCTGTTTTCTGATGTGCCAGCCATCGAAAAGTGGCTGAGCATGTGCAGAATGTCACGCCGCCTCCCGTTCGTAAGTAGAAGTCGTTCGCAAGTTGGAGGTTCGTAACTCGGGTACCTCCTGTATAGCATTCATGTACTTGCAAAAATATCAAAGCTTTCCTTTAAATCTACAGACACTTACTTCACTTGTACTCATCCATGTTTCCAATTGTAAGGCACTGCGTGAACTGTTGGTGCTATATAAATCCTGTATAATAATAATAATGTATAATAATATCCATTGCATCTGCCTTCTGCTTCCTGGTCAGACTTTAGGTCATGTGTTCTACTTCCTGGTCAGACTTTTTTCCACATGCGTTTTATTTTTAGCAGGCGGGGGGGGGGGGGGGGGGCGGCAAAGTTGTGGAGCATTTTCACTCATCACACATAGGGCAGCCCATCCACTTGAATGAGCTGTCCTACCTGCAGCAATCGCCCCAAAGAAGCTTCAGAACTATTTTTTTTTTTTTTTTTTTTTTTTTTTTTTTTTTAGAGCGGAGCTTGTTTAGTTTTTACTTCGATTTTTGGTGCAGCGCATTTCTGAAATGCAAGGAAACACACAGATGTGAATGGAGCCTCATTGTTCTTGTTTTAACACACCAATTTCACTAACGCCCCATTCACATCTAGCATAGTGAGAGCAAACGTTTTGTGATTTCAGTTGGCTGCACTACATGGGGAAAGTGAAGTAAGTGTCTGTAGATATAATGGAAAGCTTTTATATTTTTGCAAAAAAAGTACATGAATGCTATATTGGTACATAAAGGGGAAAAAAAAAAAGGCTAAAAAAAGGTGAACTTATCCTTTAACATTGGTTTTGCCCTCTGTTACTAAGGGGTTATCAGGTACAAAAGTCTTTGCAAAAGATAATTTGTGTTTCATAGAAAATTGTATGCTTATTCTGAAGTGATGCACTGCTACTTGCTGCACCAATTCATACGTTTTATATTCCTTCAACAGAGTACAAACTCTCCATATAGAGATTACATCAGAAATTAATGAGCCCGTGTTTATGCTTCCGACAGTGGCTTTGTAGTGTCCTAGCTGAATTATCTAACCATAAACATGGAAACCATAGTAGGACAATTGCATTTGCATCCAAACAGCTGAAAACTTCACTTGGCACAAATTCAAAATGAGGCCGAGCATTAAAAAATGACAAAGCAAATAAACTGCGATAAGGTGTTCCTGCCTACCAGTAAAAACATGCATCTTAGGGAAAGGCAGTGTTGCAAAGCCTGAGGCTGGTGGAGACAATGGGAAGAGGTTTGCTCTACAGAACACTTGATAGGTATTATTGGTCAGAATTAGGTTCAGCCTATTGGTTTGGCCCTCCATAACAGTTCCACTTTCTCCTGGGATCCCCTGCGAAAATGAATTGCTCACCACTGCCCTATTCTGAATCTAGGGGTACACCTTTGCATGCACTATCATTCTGAGACTGCACCCTTTGTGATCATACTTTTTTTTTTGACAGATGTATTAACACTATATGGGCGTCTGTCACATTAGTTGCTTTAGGTTGTCTTCAAAACTTGCACATCCATTCGTGAACTAGTTAAACACACTTTTTTTAAATTCTGCAAGCAATAATAATTTAGATAACAATAATCAAAGATAATTATCAATGTTCCTAATAATTAGTGGTACACAAGAAAAAAGTTTTCTGTTGCAGAACAATTACTACAGTAAGTTGCAGAAAACGTGCTGACAAACACCATTGTTGAACTCCTAAAAGTGGTAGCTGCCTGACAAGCATGTAATACCTGAAAGTTAGGATGAAGTAAAAAATTATTACCTGCAAATTTGTTAGATGAGCAATGCAAAGTTCTGAAGCAACTGATTAAGGGTGACAGACAAGAAACTACCATTTTCTAAACAAAGTCAGCAACAGCAGTCTTCCTATAGCTCAGTAAAGGTTTCATTTAAGATTGTGTCACATATCTGCAAACCACTAGATTTAAAAATGAATGTTCCCCTCTGTGTGGTTCTTAATATATATCCACCCACTATTTGGGATTAGCTGTAAAAGAGCCTTGTGAATGCAGACCCTGCCTTTCACTTATAATACCCACTCCAGGATACACGTAAAATGTGTTTTATTCCACCTACACAGTGGTGCATGTCAGCTGCTGTGTATAGACATATGTGGGTAGGCTAACTTTGAATGAGTGGAGGTAAAATGAAGCATTCAGGTAGTAGAATAATGCTTAATTGCATCAACATTTAGTATACAGAATTTAGAAGTCAGAATTCATTTGAATGACCTTCACAATCACCATGGAAACTGTTTGTGTCATTTTGGAAAAC